>NC_056728.1:1893037733-1893092733 GCF_019279795.1 Protopterus annectens | reverse complement strand
ATACTTGTATACTTTCAAAAAAGAAAAAAAAACACTCCTCCTCTTATGCCCATGACTGCAGCCATTTCTGTCAGTCTCAGGCTGCCTCAGTCACCTGAGACAGTTTTAAAAGTAAATGTAATTATGATTTCTCATATCGCTTATCATTACTGACAACATCTAGAAAAGTACATGTTATTTGTTAACAAAAGATCTGCACTCAGGCGAGCGTGAACTATTAATGATAAAATGACAGGCTCAAAGCCAAAATATATATTGCGCCTCTTTATTTTGTCTTAAAAACTAATAAAAGCAGTAGATTGCCTTACATTTTATACATGCTGTCCCACTGGATTCTGCCCTTTCTAAGAGGATATATGAGCTTTAATGGTATGGAAGTCAGATACATAAAGTGACAATAATTATTATTTTTTTTTCAGTACCATACATTGCTTCACCACCCTAATAAAATGATCACTTTTGCTTTTGCTTTCAAATGTAGCATGACCACCAACAAGACTCCTTTTGTACCTGTTTTTGATGTCTGATTGTGAAGAAAGTGAAAGACATAGATGGACTGTACTGTCTTATGACTTGTTATAGTTGAAAGTTAAGGATACATTACTGAGAGACAGAGAAGGCAGAAAGAAGAGTCAGTTTAACTTTTTTTGGAGACTGTTGATAGGCAATGGCATCCTTTGCACTAAAATTTCTGAATTATTTAAAAAATAGGAAATAGTAACAGCAGTCAAGGATATGAAGTATGCAGAGGCAGAGCAGAGTGACTATAACACTGAAAAGTCGACATTGAAGAGACTTCTCTGCAGTGCCCTGTTGAAAAGCTGTTATTTTTTGATCATTAAAAATTAAGGACCAGATTACAAAAGAGTTGCTCTCAGTCTACGTGTGCCCTGACTCCGAAAGACCTACTGTCAATGTAAATTACTTACTTAGGTGCAAGGACTATCTTTAAACAGGCTTGCAGTGGGGCCAGATTTCCATAGACCTGCTTTTAGCCTGTAGTCACTGTAAACGGTCATTTACAATGAGAACATGTCTTTTGGAAATGGGCCGTAAATTTTGGATCAGACAAAAACCCAGAGAAAGGAGGGAAAGCTAAAACAGTAAAGCTGTCAGTTAGTGGACTGACAACAAAACAAGGACTTTAGAGTATATCTTTTAAGACATTTTAATAGGAATTCTAATTTTATATTGTGTCTTAATCCTAAATATTAATGTCTCATAATGATTCATCCTCCTACTTCAAAGATTAATAATAAATTGCTAGTATAATACATCTTTCAGGCTGCATAAATCACTTAGTCATCTCACCCTAGACTACACTTTCACAGCACTTAGCACTAATAACCTTTGGCATCCAATTTAATATCATTACTTCCTAAAAGGGGAGAAGAAAAATGTTTGCATGATCTACCCCTCAGCATCACCAGTGGTAGTGACAGCATTTAGCATCCAAACTGCTAGGTTTTCAGATTTCTAAATAATGTAAAGCTTCCATTCCCATTCTTACTGACAAGTTGTTTTCCTACATCTTCTTGAAGTTCAAAGATAAAAATGCATGACTGGTAACTAGAAATGGATTTCTTGTTTATACAACACTCTTATTTTTTCACAAAACAATATCATCCAATTCACATTTGTCATCCTAATGTTTCAACAATGCCCCACCCAACATAGACCATCTGGGAATCTTTCTTTAATGTATAAGTGCATCAAAATGAATCACCAACTAGTCTTCAATTTTATTTCAGCTATCATACATTTTATGTTCAAGTTCAAAAGAAAATGTCTCTTTGTCCAGGTCCCCTTCAAGAAACACATTACACCGAATTACATCTGACGACATTTATTAAATTCCATAAACATAAATGTTAATCAATATTCATTCATTTCAACCAAGCATGATACAGGTGAAATAACATGTAAAATTATCTTAGGACAGGACTGTGTAAACCTACTCATCCTGATCAGTAAGCAGTGTCCATACATCCACTCACTTAGTTATCAAGCAGTGTATCCGCTCACTTTCATAACTATTTATTGCATTAAACCATCAATCCAATAAACAGCTTCACCCGCTTGCTTATATACTTATCAAGCAGTGTAACCTCTCACTTTCATTACTATTTATTGCATTATACCATCAATCCAATAAGCAGCTTCACCCGCTTGCTTATATACTTATCAAGCAGCGTAACCGCTCACTTTCATTACTATTTATTGCATTATACCATCAATCCAATAAGCAGCTTCACCCGCTTGCTTATATACTTATCAAGCAGCGTAACCGCTCACTTTCATTACTATTTATTGCATTATACCATCAATCCAATAAGCAGCTTCACCGCTTGCTTATATACTTATCAAGCAGCGTAACCGCTCACTTTCATTACTATTTATTGCATTATACCATCAATCCAATAAGCAGCTTCACCCGCTTGCTTATATACTTATCAAGCAGCGTAACCGCTCACTTTCATTACTATTTATTGCATTATACCATCAATCCAATAAGCAGCTTCACCCGCTTGCTTATATACTTATCAAGCAGTGTAACCTCTCACTTTCATTACTATTTATTGCATTATACCATCAATCCAATAAGCAGCTTCACCCGCTTGCTTATATACTTATCAAGCAGCGTAACCGCTCACTTTCATTACTATTTATTGCATTATACCATCAATCCAATAAGCAGCTTCACCCGCTTGCTTATATACTTATCAAGCAGCGTAACCGCTCACTTTCATTACCATTTATTGCATTATACCATCGACCAAATAAGCAGCTTCCTCCGCTTACTTATGTACTCAAGCAGCGTAACAGCTCACTTTCCTTTTCAAACTTATTGGATTGACCATCCAGCAGGCAAGCCTGCCCCTCTTCTCCGCCCACCAGCCTGACCAGGCTGTTCCCCCTCTCTGCGGCACACTTCCAACAAACTAAAACCATTACGGCCAAACATCATTCGGTGTACCCTGCTCCTACATACCAAGGTGGGTAGAGTTAACTCCTAAAACCCTATCACATAACAAAATAAACAGCAAAACAACTGAAGAAAAGACACTGACCCTTCACCTATGCTAAGATAACCTAGCATTGCACTGCACATGAGATAAATAATCCTCACTTTATGACCAATGTCAGCTCCGCAATGTCTTCAAGGGCATTATAAAAACCATGCAGAGTCAACTACATGCCATCATGCCACATTGCAACCTCATTTACCACCCAATCCAGTAATAACCAAATGAGCTCTCCTTAATGCCAGAGCAATAACAATTCTAATGACTCCCCCATCACTACCAACCAAAACAGTATCATTAAACTCCCATTGTCCAGCAATCCCGCCATCACACTATCTCTTACAAGCAATAAAACAGCTCAACAGTTATCATGACATGCTAGCAACTCAACAAAACAAGCCATACTATTTTGTTATTAAACCCAATTACATACCATCATACCAATGAGATATCTTTAACGCATGTGCCATATCAATCCAGACATTAAAGCAACTAGCCTTTATAACATGAAATGATTAAACAACCATCATGGCCTTGTTAGCAGCCCAACCACCATCAGCCCTGTAAGTTCCATATTGGCAACTGGAAACAAACCATAATTCCCCAACAACCCCAATGAACCTCCTACACCAGCTAACACAAACACCAAAAGTAAAATAAATACTCCATGTCCCTTCAATCATCCTCCCTCAGACAAGCCACTGACTCAACCCTCCAGCTTATAAACCTCATCACATACATAGTCAAAGTGACGAACAGGCCAAATGACTGAAAGTAAGCCCTTAATCCCTCTCTGACGTTAACCCAATGCCCCCTAAAACTAGACAAGGGCAATCACCTACTAATCATAACAGCAGCCCTATCATAGATCACGAGCCTTCCTGCTATCCCTCCAACTATCCAATATGAGAGTAGCACCTAAAAGCCATCCTTGCCCTTGATAGCCATCACCTTTCTGTAATGACTAACCACAGCCATAACAAATGCCACAAATACACCCCCAAACCCCACACCTATGAACGTATAATCAAATTATAAATCTCCATAACCCACCCTATCCATCTGCTGCAAGGGCTTATCAAAAGAATTAAGCCACAAGCAACAAATTGATAAACTACACCAGCTATTAACCCTACCAAAGTAACCCACTCAAACTGGCCAAAATAAACATGTCCTACATATGCAAGAAATCACGACTGCCCCAACTGAATGTGCCTTAATGACCATTTAATAAAATGACCTACTACCCTATAACCTCTCCAGCACATCCCCAAAACAAAAAACATTACCTTTCAAGTCCATTTCCATCAGGGCATTGACTGTTACGCACTCAGCACTCCATCTGTGACCTCAATGTGCCCACCCATGTGATCAGGACTTCCATTTAAACATGCAGCAAAACCATTCTCACTATGAAGACCATCTAACGTATGTGCTCTATATGTCTTCCCGTACAAATATATCCAATATTAAGTAGCTAGCAACTTAACAGCATGGAAGGAAAACCCAGGAGTACCTGGCAAAACCCACACAAATGCAAGGTGGGCACACAAAGCCCACACAACTGGCCCCCAGCCGAGAATCGACCAGAGAACCTGTAGCTGTGAAATGACAAACTGCTGCACCACTGCATGCCATGATGTGTAAATAATAGAACACTTAATCCTACCATGGATTGTACATTATCCTGTATCACAAAGCAAACGAGTCATAAAACATTAATACTTATTCTAGAGTAAACAAAAAGTTTGTTGTGCTTCATCATCCTGGACAGTCACAAGTTTCTTCTTCTTCCGGATCATTGTGCTTACATTTTCACCTATCCCTTTCTGATTACTCACCCAATGACCGCACCGCTTAATCGACACCAAAGCATGATCATCTGTGAATTCAGTGTATCTCACCACTGGAACTCGGCACATCCTCATCTACAAAGAAAAGGACAAAATTAAACCCTCTAATAGGAGGAATGAGAAGGCTCCACCTTATACCCACCTATTCCAAATTACAACCACAGCATTCCAGGACCCCATCTGCAAGAAAGAAAAAGACATGTAAAACATCCAAATACATAATACATTCCAAGACATCTTCAAGAACAACCTATCCTGCCAGTCTAGGAAGGAATGTACCACCGACACTCCCATCTATGACAAAGCAGCCATAACTGAAGCAATGCTTCCTATGACCCTATCAAATACCCAAGATTAATTTAACTACCAGTGGAATATATTAAAAGTAAACTCCACACCTGAAGGGACCTATCCCTATCCACAACCTGGGTAACTTTGCAATTACAGACCACCAAAGCTGTTGGACACACTACACTTAAAGAAATCCCAATCCCACAGAACCACATGCTCCAGGGATCTAAACTTTGTCATCACAATGAACAAACATGCTGGAGGGATAGATTCCTGACCAAGAGACTCCCCAGACTCTGGAACAGACTGCCATACATGTCAGAGTGCCTCTTTGGCCCTCTTCAAAGGAACCTTGATGATTAAGTGGGAGATAGGAAATTCACCCCGGAGATCACGTCAGTTACCCTGCTAGACAGGGTCCAGGGAAGCAAATAGTATGAAAGAAAAAGTGCTTCGCCCAACTGACAATGGCCCCGCCTAAACCACATCCACAATGAAACCTCCTTTTCTACCAAACATACCAAGCACTACTCTTATGGCTTATGAATTGCCAACACAACAGGATTTGCTTTAGCATACCCCCTTTGAAAGATTCAAAGTCCGAAACTCAAATGTACTTCACTGCCCAGTGCCTAGCTCTCAGCCTTCCATTTCCAAAATGAGGAACACTAGCATTTGAATTGTGGAACAAATAGGAAAACATGAGTAATCCATACTAACGACTTATGAATAACTTCAGCTAGGAAGGTCATAGGATGGTTGAAATTTGCTGTTTTTACTTCTAACAAGAATCTCTTAATGAATTAATACAAGTCGCAACAATACCAAAGGTTTCTCATTTGCACCGTTGCTCATGCCCATCACTCCGGGAACTTGCGGATCCCCCTTGCACTACCACAGCCTTCAAAGCAATCAAACCAACCTTGGTGAAAACATTCCATCCCCACATACCGCCATGCCATCACTAACAACCACAAAACACAGCCTTCTAAACAGACAAGTGCAATTAAAACATTTTCGTCAGCTGAGTAATAACTATCTGCAAAAAAGGAAAGGAAATACTTTAGCCAAATTGTTTAAAATGACACTGATACCACCTTGTTTCGTTAAAGTTTAAATTAATTTTAGAGGAGTCATTCATCTACAATGGCATATATCTACCACTCTCATAAAACAAGAATCCATCCGTTAAACAGAAATAACCTTGATATTAAAATAATTTCAGCATAACCAAAATATTACATTTCAGTATATGCAGAAGCTATTAAATTATTAGACCAAATTAAGTATTTATATAATATTGCAGCTATAGATCCAGTACACTATCACTTGAATGGTGTTGTATGCTATAATTGTCATTAGGAACTGCATGGATGGCAATCAGTGTAAAGTAACAATCCTATTTTATTCTCAGATAACCAATTAATTCACACTGGAAATGTGCAGAAATTATATTTTTGGTGATCCTGATGTAAACAGGCATTTTGCTGATATTCTGTTTCTCTCATCAAAAAATATTGTTAAAGGCTCATTTGTGACTTATTTTCTAAAAAATAATTTTGGAAAATGTATAACAATGTATTTATATATGTTTTGCAGAGCACAAATAATTTGGGAGATTAGTAAAATTGCTTAAAAACTACTAATTCATCCATTTTCAGTTGGAAATTCTTGCTGTAATAAGCGTGTATGTACAACAAGAAATCTAAAACATTGTGCTTGTATAAAATGAGTGTAGCTTTTAACCAACAGTGCACTTAAAGGAAAACCAACTCAACTGCAAGATCGTGTTCCTTTTTTTTTTTGATGGGTAGCAGTCTCTAGATTACTTGCTGCAATAGGTTGAGAGGTATGCCTGTACATCCTAGTGGAATATGAGCGATTGAAAGGCAGGTTTCTATATATATATATATATATATATATATATATATATTTTTTTTTTTTTTTTTTGATTAGCCACAGTCCAACGCCCTTCTCCACCACTGCATATGCATGGCAATGGTCCCATTGCCTTGCTCAGAGCCCGCAAAAAACATCCGGGGCTTCACTTGAGGAAATTACTTCAACCAAGCATGGCAACTGAGAATCCCAAACCTGAACAAAATCACCACCACCAATAACAAAATGAAAACTCCGACGGCAAACAAATAGGCCGAAACTCAAGCCCCCCCCCACCAACTCTCTCTCTCTCTCTCTCTCTCTTTTTTGAATCAAAATTCAAATGGGGCCAATCACCCCTGAAGTGTACAAAACATGTCTTTCCATCAGTCAAGGCAACCAACAAAAAGGTAAACCTCGAACCATCCCTCCCAGCGAGGTGCCACCACACCCCTCATTAAAGATCACAGCAGTCCAAAACACTGCCTATTGATTGTGCAGCTCCACACAAAATTCCATGTACAGGCACCTTGCTGGCATCAACAATAACCACCAACAGATTATATATGTACCACGTATCTCTGCTTTTACAAAAGTGCACACAGCAGATCACGCAATCCAACTCATCATCTGAATCACGTCAGGGTCAACTGCCAAATTAACTGTGCACTTAAACAGCATGATGCACACTGGTCTCAACAAGAACTCCATCAATTTCAGTCAGCGAGGCAACCTGAATAAGGTCATTGAAACAGCAAACAAGCAGTCAAAACAAAACAGCACTACACCAACTCTGTCCTAAACCAGGACCACATCCACAGCACTTTGGACCCACAGATCTGCACAACCAGGACACGGCCTACTGCAGCAAAAGCCACCAAGTTGTCCAAGCACCACGAGTCCTCCCAGAAGAACCCAACACCACCAACGGGCGAGCACCAAATTAAAAGTCACTCGGGCCAGCAGAATGAACCCAGTCAAAGAAAAAATGCAGCTCAATCCCCACAAAAACCCCATGAACCATACCACAACAACGAAACCATGACCAACAACAAAGCCAATCAAAGTGACTCACTCCCTCACAAAGAAACTGATATTTGAGGACAAAGAAATCTGAGTGTACTTTGAGTATGCTTTCGGAGTTAAAGCAAAACACAAAGCATTTAAAATATTCTTAAAAGATTATGCATTACTAATTACACTAAATATAAAGTAAAACAGAGAAAACTGGCCAGTAAATAATCTCTTCAAAGAAAATATAACTAAAAAAAAACAAAAAAAAAAACACACACATCACCTTTAACCATCATACCTATGACTATACCTTGTACCCTAGGTACTCACCTCCTCATGCCCACCACCAAACAAAGACCTACCTGACCAAAGAACACACTGGTCGTCAGGACATGAACCTGCAGTATAGCAAGTTCACGCTAAAATGTGACTCCTATTCCAGTTACACTTGCCTAACATCCTTTAAGCCCCTCCCTATCCCTACCTCACTTCCTCCCAAAACTTCATCCACTCCTATTTAACCCTATCCTCCCAAATCATACTACTCTAACTAACCCCCCCCCCACCTTGAAGATGTCCCTGGACAAAATGGTGTGTTCCAAACCTCATTTATTCACAGTCTGGAAAGTGTTAAACTTAGCAAAATACTTGTTTATTCTTTCAAGTTCTTCTTGAATCATGACGTGTCACTTTCATGCCAAAGAATGTCTAGTCATCTCTGGTACAGCTCCTCAGACTAATACCTAAGTGTCTTAACTATCTGTACTGTGTCTTTTGGCTTTTCCCGGTTAGGGGTCGCCACAGTGGAACTCCGGTCCGCTAATGATTGGCATTAGAGTTTTACATGCTGGCTTGCCAGGCCTAATGCACAACCTTCAATGAAGGAACGCCCATTCACGCATGTCGCCACACAGAAGACGCTCTAACTGAGAATGGAACGGGCAATGTCTAACTGTGAGGTGATAACGCTACTGCAGCACCACCACCGCAGTACTCAACTAAGTGTCTTAACTATAATCAACCTTATTAAATTATGCCTTCAGTACAAAATCCAAAGCATAACTGCAGATAACTTGTTAAATAATGTATCAGTTTCTCACCAGACAATCTGAAATAATGTCTGTACTGAACAACATTAAAAAGCACCTCAAAATGTACACGTATGCATGGCAATTCTCAAGCAAGATATATTACTTAAATACATCAATTTATAGAAACTTTTATTGCCAAATTTTATATTGCGTAACGTATATATCGACAGAGCTCTGACATAAGAACATCAAAACAGGAGCATAGTGGAGAGCTGTAGAAAGTGGTGGAAGCTAAGCATGACGTATAGTTTAGAAAAAACATATTTGTCAGCATTCTATTCCTGGATTATGGAATGATGAAGATATATTCAATCTACCCTATGCTGAAAAATTCCACAGCAGTTCCTATGAAACAATTGCAAACTACTTTACAAATGATTCCTGATAAAGATTAAATTAGCATCTCAAAGAAAAAATCCCAAAAGGGATATTCTAGGAGGAATATAGATTCTTTATATTGATAATATTGTCTTGTTAAAGAAACTATAAAAAGTGTGCATTCAGCAGCAGCATACATATAGTTCTAACATATGAAATAATATTGATTCAACAGCATTAGTAAGGAAATTATTTACAATGTATGTTCAGAAAGAGCAATTGATTCAGAGTGAAAAAAACTACCAGAGAAAGAAACATAATAGACATTGTTTGTGTTCCTAAGGAACAAGTTTTACCACCCCTGAAGTACAGTGATCATGGAATTATAAAGGTTAAATTGCTGTCAGATAATTCTGCCGAAATGAAATCTAAATAATTGCAGAGAAGATTAATATCAGACTATATGAAAGCAAAAAACTCACTATGCAAAATGAATGAGGGATGTGTTCAGTGGAAAACCTGCAGAATGAATGTGGCAAGTTTTGAAAGGGAACCTGAATGCAAAAAAAAAAAAAAAATCAATAATCAAAAAACTATTTAACATCAGGATCTAGGTTCACAAGGTCAGCATGATAAATGTCCATAAGAAGAAGACACTTAATTAAGATGAGAGAAAAGAATATAAGAAATGGAAACAAAATAGAAATAAACAAGCTGGACAGAAAAATTAAGTATAGTGTGAGGTAAGAGCAAGAAACGTGAAGACATTTTATATGAAGATGTTGAGCATAACAAGAAACTGTTTTATAGATGTATAAGGTGTGGAAGGAGTAAAGACATACAAGTTTTCTTTAAGTTAGAAAAGAAACCAAAGTTGTGTCTCCCATGAGTCATACTCATTGTCTCCCTAATTGCCGGTCCCTTATGTTTATTTGACAGCAGAATTCCATGCCTCTCCCCCTATTCGCTGTTGTCAGTAAGCACAGAAATATTGTAGTCTAAGATCTCGCCCTCTTAAGCTATTGAATTTGCTTGCCCTCCCACTCACTCAGTCACTGACATAGAGCCTCTTAGACTGTGAAAGCTTAAGTTTCCCCTTCTTTCATATCTTCCCAACTGCTTAGTGCACACTGAACCTTTCACATATTAATCCATTAATTTCCAACTTACCTTTACAATCTGTAGCCCCTGGTCCAATACCACTAATTATCAAAAAGCCCATATTCTGCTTCTCAATAGTTATTTTGGGATTAGTGCTTCTCTTTAGCTTCTTGTAAGAGAACGTGTATAGGGACATTATTTCCTGGACACCACTGATCAGCAGACAGCTGGATAACTGCTTCATAGGAGTCAGTTTGGAATTTGCTATTATTCTGCTCCTGGTGTGAGAAGGAACAGAGTATTATTGATTACTGAGCAGTGAGTGTCTGTGTGGGACATTCCTGACTGGCCTGGTCTGGTTGCTATTCTAGGCATCAACTAGGAAAAGACATTGTCCTTCTCTATTTGATAGAGGACTAGGAACTAATGGAGACATGTTGCCAGGGACTTCTATGGGCTAGGCTTGTAAAGGCTCCAGGGCCATTGGCCTAGTACATACCTATGAACAACAGGCTTACAGTTCCTGTATCACATGGGGTAAGACTACTGGTCAAAAATTAGCCTGTGGCTTGCTTCTCATCTTGTGATAGTGCTACTGTTTTGCTACTAGTGACAGAAGAAACACAAGGACATTGAATCTCAGGAGTGTGAAGCTATAGAGAGACCAGTACTAATAGTAGCCAGGCAGTAGCAAATTTAAGTGAATCCCCTACACTGCTCATTCTTGACAAAGCTTAATTCTTTCTTTTCAATGAGTACTGCTTAATCAGCTACCATCTCAGCTAACTTCAGTGTACTTCCCTAAATAGTTCACCCATAAACCATCCAGATCTACTACAGTATTTTCCCTCAATTGTTTACTAGTAGTGCTAGTTTAGAAACAGGTATCTTTAGTTGACATTTTCCCAGTAAAAGTACCCTTGAAATTTCACCTATGTCTGTTTGCTGAGTAGCAGGTACTGTCCCTATAGATGCAATGTAGATACTCCTGACTTTACCCTGTGTTCTCACAGCAACTGTCTAATGCATAAAAACAGGCTTGTTGCCATGGATATAAACTTTTCCACTATCTCCATTGCCAGCTTGATAGAAATAGGCATCCTGAGGCGATGTAGAATTGCCTCATGTTCACTGACAACCAACTAATTCTCAAACAATCTAATAAGGTATGAAAAAGGTATATTTACACAATGTCACTGGAGGCAAAGCTGCCACATAAAAGCACTCCTAATGTCAATCAGGTTGCCAGTAGTATACCCATTGTTCCCATCGCACATAGGACAAGCAGACGCATAGACTTACATATGCTGAAGCACTTAAGTGTAACCTTCTTAAACACCAAAAGCCTCCTAGAGGAAAAACACATAACAAATACCCTCAGTTTCCCCAAATGCACTTTTCAAACAACATCCACATCAACACATCCATCCACATCTCATGGAGCCTCTACTTCTAAGCCTATAGAGCAAGCCTCCACACAATCTGACATTCTGGTCATTGGAGACAACATTGTGAGACACACTGATGTCCCTGTCACCAGGATGAGTGAGGGAGAAGTCATAGTCAGTTGCTTATTAGACGCCAGGATTCATCAAATTATATACCTTCCTAGACTATATGAAGAGAGACATGATGGAGCTTTCGGAATATGTGTCCTAGGCTGGTATGAGCCTAGTAATGGACAGAACTCAACCTTCTACAAGGATGATGCCACAATATGAACAGAAGGTCGACTTTACTAATTGTCTTAGTTTCTGATGTCATTGTAAGAGAGCGTGGAAGTAGATCATCAACATAACACTCTGTTTTGCCAGGCACAGTCTGCACATCTCCTTTAAAGGCTTTGGAAAATTAGTTAGAACTTTGTCCTCCTCCGTCCTGCCCTTTTCGCGCAATGCCATTCTGAAAATCCTACAACACAACAAATCAAATCCAAGAAAAATCTAAAAATGTTTCTGCTGATTGCCTAGAGTACAAACAGGAAATTCCACTGTCTACAAGCTCCCCTAACCATAGAGAATGCTGATATATGTGCAGTCACAGAGACATGGTTTAAAGTCATGACGATCACCCCCGCAGTGCAAAGCTATAATGTCTTCCACACATTTAGACCAGCTACTAATCAGGTATATACTAAAGATGGAGATATGTTAAATTACACAAAAATAACTACACCTCAATTCTGGCCAAACAGAATGATGCATTTCAGCTTGTCCATGTTCAGATCATCACATGCAAAATCCCATACAATCTTCTTACAAACTATAGGTCCCTCTATATAACCCTGGAAACCCATAAAGCATATTTGAGCTAACAGGAGACATTCACCATCCAACCCAATACCGTATTCTTGGGTGCATTTTATTGACCAGTATTAACTGTGAATCATATATGACACCAAATGTTCAGGCAAAGAGATTCCTGGATTTTATAAATACAAATTTAGTTCACCAGATTCTCAATACACAGACCATGTGTGCAAACATACTAGATCTGGTCCTCATTATTACTAGAGGGAGCTGCAAAATCCCTAGTGTAATGTCCAGTCTGGTAAGGTCAAACCATAAAGCAATCTTCTTTGAAGTAAAAATAAAAACAGTAACCCCAACAAATCATAAAACATTCTGGAACTACTCCAAGGCTAACTTCCTAATATTAAGTCATAACCTGGGAAAATTTCAAGTCCTGCCAAACTGTGAGAATGTTGCTGCATGCACTGAACTGTTCACAGAGACCATATACATGCATGTTAATAGCTGTATAGAGGCAGCCGTACCCGCCTGGTACAGGACTAACTCAAAAACAAACTACCTTAGCGGAATCACAACATCAGTAGGCTTTATAACAGAAGGAAGAAAACTCCAAGGCCATGGAGAACCACAAAAAAATCTTTAATTATGTATGCAACCTTAAGGTCAAAATTGTGTGCACAGCTCATTGTTAATGGAGCTGCCTACAATGAGCCAGAAAATATAAAAAACTTATTGGCAGACAAATACAGTTCTAACTCTACTCCTCTCTCTCTCTCTCCTCCCAGTGTCACCTTAGGAACTACAATCAAATGTAACTCCCTCAACTATCACTGAGGAACAGGTCCTCAATGCTTTCTCTAAAGCTAAGAACATTGCATTAATGGACCCTGACTATATGCCAGGCTGTCTACTAAAATGCATGAAACATCACCAATCAGGCCCTATGGAATCACTATTTAACTGAAGCCTCCAAAACCAGCTTTGTACCTCACAAATGGAGAAAAGCAACATTCAACCCTCTGCACAAAGGTAGGCCATCTATGGACCCTGAAACTACAGACCAAGATGTCTCACTAGTCACATGCAAAGCTGTGGAAAGAATTATCATGGAAATGATCAAAAATGACATAGGAAACCTACAAACACTAGATTAAACTTACCTTGGTTTTGTTATGGGCAGATTATGCCTATTCAACCCAGTGGACTTCTTTGAGAAGGTCATGAAAAAAATGGAGATGGGCAAAATTGTTCACACTGCCTACCATGACCTGGCCAAAACATTTCACACAATGCTCTACTCATGCATTGTCAACAAACTCAAGATTCAATAATCATCAAATATACCACTGAGTATAATGCCCCCTTTAGTATGTACCTAACCAGGAACATCCAACAACTGGAAAATCCACAGAGGTTCCTTGCTAAAAGAATATGTAGCATAAATAACATTTCCTGTGCAGACAATCTCAGGACCCTATCCCCATATTCTGTCTCATACAGGCTGTTGAGGGGAGATCTATGCCTAGCATACAAGGTATTTTCTGACACTAGGCTGATAGATCTCCTGCATTTTCACAAAACAAACACACCAATTTAAAGACTTAAACTTTAACTGTGATATAAAAAGGACTTACTGGAGAGACAGGTATGCATCCCAGAGACTACCCCTACTCTGGAACAGGCTCCACATCTGTGTGAAGCAGAATTCCACCCTTACATGGTATCAGATCTTGCAGACATGGAATGCATGACTAGGCCTAAAAAGGCCCCTGTGTTAGCTAGACTAGCAAACACCTATGAACTTATAAATTGATAAACCTTGTGTTGATTCTAAAATGTATTCTCAAGCACAACAAATTGTAGGTATATTTACAGAACCAGATGAAAAACCATTTGACTCCACAAAGGGCCTGATAAATTGCCATAGAAACAGATACCTCCTTTAGATAATAGATTTAAATTAAATTATACTGAAAAAGAACAATACAACCTGGACCCCAATAAAGTACAGGGAAAAGATGGAATTATTAATAACGACCTGAGAACACTTCAGCATGAACTTACAGTACCATTATATCTGTTATTCAATAGGTCATTTAAGTATGAGGAAATACTAGATGATTAGCAACATGCACTTGTTAAAATCATCTTTAAGGGAGAGGGGAAATAGGACAACCCAGCATAATACATATGCATAAGTTTAATTTTCTGTTGTGGAAAATTAATGGAGAAGTTTATTTTGGATAAATCTTTGTCAGAATTGGAAAATTTGGGACATGAAACCATATATCAGCATACATATTTTATTTATTTATTACTTATTTTACATTTGTTGACCGGGATTGTCTGATTGAGCTGAAGAGCCCTTTTTCAGTGGAGGCCAGGAGAAAAAAGCTCCAACATATTATACAATTTTCATTATAAATTAGCATTAAACAGCAATGTTACAGGATTATTACAAGGCATTAGGTAGCAATACAATGTTATACAATGTCAATAATCAGCAGTATAGCACAACTATTTCAAGTTGTATATAAAAAATATTTCATTACGATAAGTATAGTTTTTGGGGTAAGTGGTTAAAAAACAGTTTTATCATGATGTAGTTGCATGAAGGCAAGACAATTACAATAGAATGCTTTTCTGATGCAATTTGTTTAATAGATTTTAGAAGACAGTAGAAAGAGTAGTCAAGGAAGATTAGAGAGAGCTAGTGAGAAAATTGATGCTGTGTTATAATCTATATAGACTTAACTTTCGCCTGTGATAGGGTCTTTAGGTAATGATTTAATAAGATGGATAACTGCATCGCTTACAAATAGGACATAGCAAGTATCATTCAGCAAAAAAGGTGAAATTGTAGGTTACAGTCATGGTGTACCACAGGACACTGTAATACAGCAAAAACAAAACATATGAGATGTGAGAGACATATAGTGAAGGGTAAACATTTAAGATAAATATATCACGCATAAAAAACACAGATTCATTTAAGGACTTGGGTATATGGCTAGATGTAACTTTGTAATCATATTAACTGATTGGTTAATGATAGTTATAAAACTATAGACTGTATAAAAAGATTTATAAAGTCATTGTAAGTTGTATTAGAGTCAGACTAGAGTATGGAATAACAATATGGAAACCTTATAACTATAGAAAATTAAAAAAAACTTTAATCTGTGTTAGCATGTCTGGCAGAAGATTTGTGTATATTCCCAGCTTAACTTGCATTGTATAAAAAACGAACAAAGCCACGGAAACCTTGCTCCAGCAATCCAAAAGAACAATGTAAGCAAGAATGTAAGCAGGAACAAACTGCTACCAAGAGCCAAACAGTATCCTTAACGCTACTTTATTAGGAAACGTTTTCGCCTTGCTAACTCGCTTGGCTTCTTCAGAGGAATTTTAAAAACCAATTTTCAAAGTACAACATATATATGAAAACAGAAGGAAGTGATGTCATTAAATCAACTTTTTTTTAAAAAACATTTACATATCAATATAAATTAACTAAATATTTGTTAATAAATACATTTAATTAAATACTATATCAAAGTTATATACTATAACTTAAAAAGTGTTAAATTAAAAATCATTTGTAATAAGTAAGAATTACTTGTCCAAATGAAGAATGTAAAAACCATTCAGTAAAATACAATTTGAAATAATTATAATAAAACTAGGTGAATTACTGTCTCTAGACTGTTGTTCTAACCCAAACCAGTGCTATATGTTAATACTCATAATGGTATTCGAAATGTTCCAAAACCAGAAAAAATTCTTTTGGAAATTAAAAATAAGAAGTGTATACATGTAGAAGTCAAGAAAATGCTCTTAAAGCACAAAAATCAAGTAGTCTATATACAATCTAAATTTAATCAATGAAAGTAACTTCTTAATTTTAAAACTGGCATAATATTACAATTGTCATTTAATCCAGGAAAATGGAATGCATCTGTCCTGAATTGCCACTCTAATTCTTTAATTTCCAAAAGTAATGTAGTAGGACCCTTTCTGATTGATGTTGTTATCTGATCGATCGCCATGAATGAAAAACTATGCCCTTCATAATCCATTAAATGCTTGGCTAGGGCATTATTTTCGTTTCTATTATTCATGGCATAAATATGCTCGTATACTCTGTCACGCAATCTGCGGTCCATCTTTCCAATGTAGAAAGACGGACAGCAGTTACACAGAGCAACATACACTACAGATTTACTCTCACAGTTGAGGGGGTACCTAATATTATACTTGCTACCTCTCACTATAAATGTCTGGCCGGATCTTATTTTACTACATCTATTACAGAACCCACATGGGTACATACCCAATTTTTTGTTAAAACTTTTCTCTAAAGTATTCCTCTGTAATAGCTCTTTTAAGTTCCTGTTTCTTTTAAATACAAATTTAGGAAAATGCCCAAATTTCTTCACTAAATTGGGGTTACTCAAAATAAAATCCCAATGCTTCTGGATAATTGCGACAATTTCCCTGGAGTCAAAACTGAATGTGGTCACATAACACAAAGCTGGGTCAATGTCATTTGTCTCTTTATGAACCACAGGGTTATTCCCCAATGACCGAACATGAATGGATGAAAAACCAACATCATGTTGCGAATCAATGTTCAGGGCAACATTCGATAAAATCGCCTTGTAAAAACCATTGTTTCTTTTTAAAGTCACTTCATTTAAAATCTCATACACAAATTTAGATGGGTATTTTCGTTTCAAAAACAGTTCTGTTAACAAAGTACACTCTTCATGGTAATATTCTATCGTACTGCACATTCTTGCTGCTCTAACGAATTGTCCTTTGACAATGGCTTTTTTCTGTCTATAAGGATGATGGCTAGAGAAATGCAAGAATGAATTGCAGTACGTAGATTTTCTGTGTATCTTTGAAATAAAAGAACATGTTTGAAAGTCTTTTTCAAGCTTCACATCAAGATAATCAATACTCGATGTCGAAAACTTGTAAGTGAATTTTAAAAATTCTGAGGTGTTATTAATAGATGACACAAAAGAGTCTGCCATAATTCTATCACCTTCAAACAAGATGAAAATATCATCTAAAAATCTCATGTAGTATTTGACTGGTTTCACAAGGTCAGATGAGGAAAAAACAAAATGTTTCTCCCAGTAGCTCATGAAAAAATTAGCCACTGATGCTCCACAAGGAGAGCCCATGGCTACTCCTTGTTTTTGTAAATAGTATTTCTTGTCAAAAATAAAATAGTTCAAAGATAATACTATGTCCAAAATCTCAGTGATCACATCAATTTCAATTTTTGGAGCTCCTATCTCTAATAACAATAAGGCTAACCATTCAAGAGCTTCTTGGTGGGGTATTGAGGTATATAAGTCAACCACATCAACAGTGAGAAAATTAACATCACTGTTGAAGGGTTGACTATTAATGGCTTCCAAAAAAGACCATGAGTCTTTACAAATCCCAGGTAAGTGTGTCACATATTTAGATAACAATTTATTCACAAGTTTTGCACATGGATAGGTCATTGAAGACCTTCCATCAATTAAGGCCCTCATTGGTGGACTCCTCAAATCTTTATGTACCTTCGGTATGCCGAACATGACCGGTATTTTTGGTAATGTCATGTCTATATAGTTGTACATATCCAAGTCAATTTTATTTTCCAGAAATAAATCTCGAAAATACCCCCTTATTCTTTTTTGGGCTACTTGAATCTCATTAAGAGATGCTTCTGCATACGCGGGGGTCTCCAATATAGAAAACATTTTTTCTTTATAAGTTTGATCATCAAATATCACTAGGCCTCCACCTTTGTCAGGTTTGAGAAGTCGAACTGGTGTATTACAAAGGTTTCCTAACATTTCAGTTTGGGCCTTAGTAGTATTAAACACATAATTAGAACATTTCAAAGATCTATTGTTGAACAAGTGTCTCAAATCAACCTCACAAGCCTGCTCAAAAGAAATTAAAGATGGATGAAGGGGTGGATTGAAAACACTAGGCAGTTTTGGGTTAGAACAACAGTCTAGAGACAGTAATTCACCTAGTTTTATTATAATTATTTCAAATTGTATTTTACTAAATGGTTTTTACATTCTTCATTTGGACAAGTAATTCTTACTTATTACAAATGATTTTTAATTTAACACTTTTTAAGTTATAGTATATAACTTTGATATAGTATTTAATTAAATGTATTTATTAACAAATATTTAGTTAATTTATATTGATATGTAAATGTTTTTTAAAAAAAAAGTTGATTTAATGACATCACTTCCTTCTGTTTTCATATATATGTTGTACTTTGAAAATTGGTTTTTAAAATTCCTCTGAAGAAGCCAAGCGAGTTAGCAAGGCGAAAACGTTTCCTAATAAAGTGGCGTTAAGGATACTGTTTGGCTCTTGGTAGCAGTTTGTTCCTGCTTACATTCTTGCTTACATTGTTCCTTTGGATTGCTGGAGCAAGGTTTCTGTGGCTTTGTTCGTTTTTTATACCAGTTTGTTGTGTTTTGCTGTACTCGTTAACTTGCATTGTATGCCAACTTATTTAATTGTGAAAATGTAAATACATTTTTAAAATGTTGAGTATTTCCCTGTTTACACAAAATGTTTAAAGAATCTGCCAGTGTTTTGGTACATTTCTAATTGCACATTTGTGAGGGAGATTGTAAAGTAAAAACTATCTGTGGAGAATCAGCTGATCAGTAAGTGATGTCATTAGAAGGTTCCTGGTTGCTATGTGATTATTTGAACAGATGATTGACGTGAAAAATAACTTTTTCCAACAACTGATTGTTTTTTTTTTTTAAATAAGATAGTTGAGATTATTAACCTGGACTATAAAAGAGACTGCTGATGTCAGTTGAATGGCAGTTACTTAAGAGTTGCAGTCAGTTACAATGCTGTGCAGTGGATACCCATTTTGTGTAAACAGGTCTCATCAAAAACTGTAAGCCTGTCTTTGCCTTGCTGTTATGTTTTAGATTAGATCAAGGACAGTATGTTCTAGTTAGTTTAGGAAAGTTTAGTTATCTTGATATAGTTTTTATAAGATGATGGACTTCTATCCTGCAGTTTAATTTTATACTTCTGGTGATTGAATTCTGGTGTTTATTCAAAATTATTGATTTACAATCTTGTAATTATTTTACGTGTTATTAAATGTTTTCATAACTTTACATCATGGCCAGACAATCAGTGTATTGTTGGGAGGGACCGCATTCCAAATACATTTGGCTGGTTCATCTTGACTGGGAGGATGGAAAAAGAAGCAAGCAAGTAGGTGTGTTTGAGGATATTCCTGCAGATGTCCTGATAGAAATGACTTTGATGGGCTAGAAGGTAAAGTAATATGGCAGTTAGGAGTACCTAGAGATTACTGTCTGCCACTTTCAGTCATAGCACATGGCATTTCTTTTTTTCAGGTCATATGGCCATACAATGTTCTAAGAGATGTATTAAGCAAAATTTTTATGGGACTGGAATTGCAAGGGATGTGGTAGGATGTTGTAGGACTTGTGAAAAGTGCCAAAATGTTGGTAAAGCAGGGGACAAGGCTAAGTCTCCTTTAATGAATTTGCCTGTTATCAAAGAGCCATTTCAGAGAGTGGCCTTGGATACTGTGGGACCTCTGAATATTCCAAGTATACAGAAAAAAAGTGTATCTTGTTGGAAGTAGACTGTGCTACCAGATATCCTGAGACAATAGCTCTGTCATCTATTGAGGCAGAGAAGGTGGCAAATCCTTTGCTAGACATCTTCAGCAGAGTAGGTTTTCCATAAGAAATACTTACTGACCAATGCCAACTTTATGTCTGACCTGCTGACTTGTCTGTGGAAACACTGTGGTGTGAAACATCTAAAGACTACCGCTACCAACCCCAGACTAATGGACTTGTGGAGAGGTTAAACTCTACATTGAAGACTATACAATGGGCATTTGCAGACCAACATGTGAGGGATGTCTTAGATAGATTAAGTAGGTCAGGATCAACTATTAAACCCAATAAGTGTCAAGTGGGTATGGCAGAGGTCACTTATTTACAACTCAGAGTGGGGAGTGGTAAAATTAGGCCAGAACCTCTCGAGGTGGAAGCTGTAAAAGCATGGCCACTTCCTGTTATTGAGAATCGAGTGAGAGCACTTGTAGGGACAGTGGGGTACTATCGAAAATTTGTGCCCAATTACAGTGCAATAGCTGCACTCCTTACTGACCTAACTAAGAAGAATAAACTTGACAAAGTAGTGTGGATCATAGATTGTGAACAGACATTCCAAAAACTTAAAGAGATTTTGGGAGGACACCCTGTGTTAGCAAGCCCAGATTACAATAAAAAAAAACATATTGTACAGGTAGACACTTCAAATTATATGGTACAGTCTGTGCTCAGCCAAGTTTCCTCAGAAGGAAGGAAGTAGGTTACTGTTCCCAGCTTGACCCATATTTTTCAAGTGTCAGTTTACAAGGGTCACTTGAAGATCATGCTTGAGTCATAAGGGGGGAATGTGAAGAAAATGAAAAAAAAAACTGTCATCTGTGTTAGCATGTCTGGCAGGAGATTTGTGTATATTCTCAGATTAACTTGTACTGTATGCCAGCATGTCTAATTGCAAAAATGTAAATACGTTTTTAAAATGTTGAGTATTTCCCTGTTTATATAAAATGTTTACAGAATCTGTCAGTGTTGTGATACATTTCTAATTGCACATGTTTGTGAGGGAGATTTCAAAGTGCAAACTGCCTGTGGGGAATCAGATGATCTGTAGGTGATGTCATTAAAATGTTCTTGGTTGCTGTGTGATTATTTGAACAGATGACTGACAGGAAAAATAACTTTTTCAAACAGCTAATTGTTACGTTTAAAGTAAGATAGTTGATACTGTTAACCTGGACTATAATAGAGACTGCTGATGCCACTTGAAGGCCAGTTAGCTAAAAGTTGCGGGCAGTTACAGTGCTGTGCAGTGGATACTCAAGAAAATGATCTCACCAAAAACTGTAAGCCTATCTTTGCCTTGCTGTTATGTTTTAGATTAGATCAGGGACAGTATTCTCTAGTTAGGTTAGGAAAGTTTAGTTATTTAGATAGAGTTTTTCTAAGATGATGGATTTCTATCCTACAGTTTAATTTTATATTTCTGGTGACTGAATTCTAGTGTTTATTGAAAATTATTGATTTACATTCTAGTAATCATTTTACTTATTATTAAATGCTTTTTATTACTTTATATGTGGCTGGACAATCTTTGTATCCCTTAGAGATTAGAGAGTGTTTATACCTGTTTGATACTCTGAATGCCTGGCTGCTTCTGGTCATAGCTACAATTTATTTTGATATTTAATTTTTAATAACTGATCACCCTTTGAAGGATGCATAGACCTGTCTGACTCTGGTGGCAGCATTTACCATTTGTATTGATTAGGGGAAACAGCTGAAAATCTGTGTCAGGCTTCCCATAAATAGAGTATGTGAGATTTAAATTTATTTTGAGTGTGAGTGAGTCAGAGGTCTTAAACTTGAACTCATTGCTCTGAAGTGTATGATAAATGATTACATTTGTGGTGGAAAGTGGTATATAGTCCAGACCCAGAAATAGAGTGTGTTCCTCTTGTGCTCTTAAGGGAAATTGTGCTCTGTGCTCTGGTGCTTCTGTGACACTCCCACACTGAAGTTAGTGGTGAGGATTGAGGCGCCTTAATTACTAACCTGAGTTTTAAGTGGGGGACATCACTTTATTAGTGCCAGTCTGGTGGGATATTAACTGGATGTCACTGGCTGTATAAAAAGACTTTATAAAATCTTTTTTTGTAAGTTACTTTAGACTCAAACTAGAGTATGGAACAACAATGTGGAAACCTTATAAGAAAAGAAGTATGTGTAAATTGGAAAGAGTATAGTGGAAATATACCAAGGGAATCCACGAATGTGAAAATTTCAGTCATTGTGAAAGATTAATATATCTGAGCTTGTACACTGCCTCATATGGATATATAAGAGGAAGTCCTTATTTATGTGTATGGGACATTTGGAGACAACACCCTGTGGGAATAGGTACTTATGGTATTAAAACTGAGCTGGATTCTTTTTTTGAATATCTTAACACTAGCACTATTTTTTTGAAGTTCACAATGACTAGTTCTACAACATATATTGACATTCTTGATGTTTCCATCAAATATAATGGAACCAATATAGAAACTACAGTGTTTAAAAAAATGGTACACAAAAATAAATTTTTGCATTGCACTAGTGTGTATGCCCCACATGTGTTTATAGGCATTACTAAAGGGCAATTTTTTAGAACAAGCAAGTTAAATACCTCAGCAACTTTATATCAGCAGCAAGCCAGTGAATTAAAGAATGACTTTGTGAAAAAAACTGTATGATGCAGAACATTTAGACAGGGAGACTGAGGAAGTATTAAAACTGAGGACATCTACTACTAGACCCTATTTTGGTATGGGAAATTTTGAGGAAGAAAATGGGATGAGAATGTCTGCAAAGAAACATGAAAAAGTACATTATGTTACAACTTTTAACAGAAATATCATTGATATAAGAAGAATTATCAACAACTGGTGTATTTCAATGTTTTTATCAGATATACATTCTATAATTGATAAGGCCCCTAATTTTTCATATAGGAATTCATCCAGTTTAAAACAGAAGTTATGTTATAATGATATGCACAGGACAGAGAAAATAAATATTAATAGAAATCAGACTACTCCTTGCAATAACTGTTGCTGTTGTGTTGTTGTATAAATAAAAATACTGTTTTTGTCCATCCAGTAGGTGGGAAGGAATGCAAATTTAGTTGTTTTGCTACATGTAACACTACACACATAGTTTACCTTGCTTCCTGTAAATTATGTACAGCTTTTTATATAGGCAAATCAGCAAGACATCTCAAGGACAGAATTGTTGAGCATAGGCCAGATACACGAAGATATATTAGTACAAATTCATTAGGTAGATGAATACAGTAGTTGTCATATATTTATTTTTATGGTAATAGATAAAATAATTGTGAATTTAAGAAAAGGTGATGTTAATAATAAATTGGAAATTAAGAAATATGAATGGATTTTAAGAATGAATGCTGACACTTTACCTGGTATAAATCAGACAGTGTCATTAAAACCCATACTAAAGTATAAGCAAATGTGCTTGCAATAGCTACGTTTTACTTTAAGATTTTAATTGGTTGTTAATTAGTTGATTGACAGGCTGTGTGTGATGAGTATTTAAGTGAACTGTTTTATCTTTGTCTATTACACACTGGCAAAGTTTTTTTTTACCAGAAAGCTATGTTTTGTAATAAACAGTTTCTTTTTTTTTTTTTGTATATATTTGAGCTTCAATACATGGACTGTGATTTTACTCTATATTTTTTTCTTTTTGTGAACCTCTGGGAATATGTCAGGTTAGCAGTAAAATAGTAAAGAATCATCAGACAACCTATGTAGAAGATTACCTGGGAAAAAGAAGTGTATAAATTGGTTCTCTGAAAGAGTTGTTGATGCATGGAATAGACTATCGAATTATAGTAAAGCAAGCACTAATTTAGACATTGTTGAGAATAACTTGGACAATTACTGTTGGTATGAATGTTCTGGTATACTGGCAGGCTAGAAGAACATTATTACCCATGCTTGAAACATTTGTATGTATGAATGTATGTATGTATGTATGTATGTGTATGTATGTCAAATATCAATATATTTATATCTATTTGTCTGTATCTCTATCTATATCTGTATCTGTATTTATCTCCATATATGAATGTATAACAGTGTCAAAATATCAAATCCTTGAATGCCTGTCACAAACTGAAAACTTGCAGTCACAAAGATTCAAACATGCAGCTCATCTAATTGCAAAGATTTGAACAAAAACAAAATCTACTTTTTATGCTGGAGGAATTATATATACCAATTCCAAGATTGCAATACACTGGGGAAAGGGTACATTTTCCAATACCTACTATACCATGATGCTTTCACATAGTAAAACAAACAGAAGGTTTGTTCAGTTGATTTTAGATCATCTGTACTGGCTTTTTACAATTCGACAAGTCAATTTGACAATGTGTTGAATGGATGCACTATATCTATGTCTGTCTGTCTATCTATCTATCTATCTATCTATCTATCTATCTATCTATCTATATCTATCTATCAATATGTGTAGTTATATAGCTATCTGGGTGGCTTGCTAGTTAGCTAGCTATATCTTGCTCTATCTCTCTCTCTCTCTCTCTCTCTCTCTCTCTCTCTCTCATAAATATGTAAAACCCCACTAGGTCAAAGCACCACAATATCGATAGAAAGAAAATCAACTGCAAAAGGTTGAAATATGCAAATGGTAAACAGTTGTGCTAGATTGACAATCCATGGGTGAGAGAATATTCCCTTACCCTAGGGATTGTACAATCTAAGAGCTGGTCTATATAACAAGCAGGGAGTGTGGGGCACAGCAATGTTATTTTTTTTTTTTTATTGGTTGCATGTTGCAAGGGCTTTACTTGCAGATGTCATTTAATGTCAGCAGTTCCAATGTCAACTTTTTACAGTCAACTTTCTTGATGTCAACACTGTGGTGTATTGACCTATTGAAGGAGATCCATATATATATATATATATATATATATATATATATATATATATATATATATATATATATATATGGGAGGAATTACTTTTGTTGACTGTTGGAGTAGCTAACTTGTGTTTCATCAACACAATTTGTTGACAAAAGAGCTGACTGACAGTTGAGTGAGCTTGATACAATATTGTGGTTGAGAAGTATGCCTTTTCTCTGGCATTGTGTGATCACAGAATTGGAAAACATAATTAGCAGGATGTACGAGGGATGCAGCCGTCTTCTAAAAACACATTTTTAGGAGTGTTCTCCAAGGCTTTGTTTTCAATGCCTGCACAATTATTTCCTGATATGCTTTTTCAATTATTTTGTGTTGACATTAACAAATTTGGATGCTTTAGTTTGTGTGGTGTGTGTATTTATATATATATATATATATATATATATATATATATATATATATATATATATATATGTGTGTGTGTGTGTATCTATAAATATATATATATATATATATCTATATATATATATATATATATATATATATATATATATATATATATATATATATATATGAGTCTACTTGCAAATTTTGAAATCCCTAAACCTCGATCCTCTAAATCTCGATGTTCAGAAGTTCGAGGTTTTGGAATTTAAAGAGATATGCCCCTATTTCAAGAGTTGCACCAATTACAAACAAATAATGAAAATACATACTTAAATACATCCATACCTGCATGAATACATAACCAACAAGTATATGTACAAGCATTAGGGGCAAAGGTTTAACTAATTCATATAAACATATGTTGTTAGACTGTAAAGCCAAAATCCAGATAATGAATCATGGGGCTACGTATCAGCCAGGTTTGAATGAACACTGGTAATTTGTTTTTTACATAATACTATTACTGATATGGTGTTGTACTTGGGCATATATTAAAAAGTAAGAAGTGTTTATGTGTATATGTGTAAGCATGCACATGCTTATGAATATATGTAAAAGTATGTTCTTGTATGTACATACACATGGATGTGTATATAAATATGTATATATGTGTACATTTGAATGCACATATATATTTGAGTTTTTTAAATATGTGCATTAATTTGTGAGTTGGAAAAGTATTTATAGTATGAATTTTGAGGCACATGTACTTGTTGGTTATGTATTCATGCAGGTATGTATGTATTTAAGTATGTATTTTCACTATCGGTTTGGAATTGGTACAACTCTTGAAAAAGGGGCAAGTCTCTTTAAATGGAGTTTATTTAAATGAACAAGAAATTGCATGCCTTTGCACTGATGACGCTTTTTTGGCAAAACCGGTCTGTAAGGGTCATGTTGGTTGGAGGCTGTTTCCACTATTTTAGTTGTTTATTTATTGTTTTTTTGAGATATTCAAGGAATTAAAGGAATTGCACTTGAAACATCGTGTTTGGAGTGATAGAAGGTTTTGTCTTTGATGTATAACAACTCTGGAGCACTGCAGTGGTCCATGCACCTGTTTTTGTCTTCAGTTACATTTATATATATATATATATATATATATATATATATATATATATATATATATATATATATATATGTCTATAGATGTACACACACACACATAGATAGAAACCACATTTAAAAAAAAATCTGAATCCCAGGGGAATTTTTTTTTGTTCAATATTTTTACTCAGAAACAAGGCAAGCCATAAGATCCCTTCATGAATGTAACAACTATCATTTCATAGAACTAAGTCAAAATATTTTGCATTCAGATATGAAATTCTTTGTTAGCATTGATGCATCACACCTCTATAATGCAAATCAGCATTTGGTATTTAAGAAGCAAAATCATCCAAGGCCGGAAAAGGCTAGAATGGAAAGATGAGGAAAGCACAATGTAGCAAAGATTCTTTAGTTTTTGGGGAGAATTTTAACACATCAATATCCTGTATTATAAGCCTGCTATCTGGCGAGGGTTTCTTTAGTGGACATAGCTGAAAATTCTGTTCCACAAAAGACACAGAGATGAAATATAACAAAATCATTACTTTACAGCATGCTCTTTGTTAATGCTATTTTTATTCATTTATTTAACTTTTTTGTTCTACTTTAATAACTTATCAAAATGCTGTTCTTCTTTACAGTATGTTATTTGTTGTTAGTCATCACACCATACCTTTACGAATGCATGCCTTGTCATTATCATTGTCTGTTGTCCGTGATAGGTCATTATTTTTGATGAAATCATAAAACTGAATAAAGCAGCTGTAAACTCAGAATGGTAAAACTGAAGAAATATCCACATGACATTCAGAATTTACTAATAACATTTTGAAACTTGTAGCGATACACGTTAGACAGTAGTTAGCGATATAAGTTGACAAGACAAAGGTTTAGAAAGCTTCTGAATTAATTTAGTTAAATGTAATTTGTAAACAAATACATTTTTAATAAGCTAACTTTAGTTCAGTTCTTTGTATTTGTTTGTTAATCGGAGCACTCTACCAAACTGGGAGGCAGCCATATTTTTACTGAAGGCCTCTAGATGAAAGCTTAAATCATATATGAAAATATAAAAAAGTAAAATATGATAAAAGGAAGCATAAAGGAATGATAAACATTATAGCAGATACTACATTGATATAGTACTCAAAACATTAAGGAACTGAGAAAACATACTTAATAAACTAATAAGCACACAAAAATATGTGATTACATGTAGTTTAAATGGTATCTAGCAATCATTTGTTTCAGCTACCTCAGCTATCATTAGGTATGTGCTGAACTGGTAGTAGATGGCACCATTCATTCTATACTGGATGAAATTGCTAACCTGCTAGCTTACACAATTGGTGCAAACTTCACCCCCCTGTCCCAATCAGCCACACTCTAAAGCATACCTGACACCATTTCTCTGCCTAGTATCTCTAGAGATCAGGTCATACCTGCATTCTCTAAGGCCAAAAACATGGCCTCGGTGGCAACATCCCACATTGCTTATTAAGCAATCTAAAACAGGATATAGCAGACCCACTTGGCATTCTCTTTCACCATAGCCGGAGAAATGGCTTGTTCCAACAGAGTGGAGAATAGCAACGCTAATCCACATGCATAAAAGGTGGTCATCAACTGACCGTGGGAATGATAAACCCATAATTCTAACCAGCCTCATCTGAAAGGCCATGGAAAGAATCATGGACCTTATCAAATAGGACATAGGTGACCCTCAAACTCTAGACCCAACCCAGTTTGTTTTTTTAAGGGTAGTTCATGCTTATTAAACCAAGTAGTCTTCTTTTAGAAAGTCACTAAAGCCCTAGATGAAGGTAAGACAGTACATACTGCCTACCGTGACCTAGCCAAGGCTTTTGACACAATCACCCACTCAGGTATCATTGAAAAACTCTCCCAGCTGGGGATCAACCCTTATGTCACTAGATGTGTAGCCAACTGGTTCACTGACAGAACACATAATGCAAAGTTGGTGACTCCACCTCTACCAGTAGACCTGTCACCGGCAGCATAACATAAGGATCTGTGTTGGGCCCTTTACTGTTTGGAATCTCTTTGTCGGAAGTCCAGGCTAAAGTAGATGTTTATTCATTGAGTTCCCCCAGTGATGTTAACATATTACAGGAGGGGCTAACACAGACAGATGACTGGTGCTGAAGCCATGGTCTAAAACTAAATGAAAAAAGTAAAATAAAAAATTATATTAATGACACCTGCCTTTGCACCTGTACTACTCCATGCTAACTAGTTTTAATAGTTCTGGTTATACTTTCCCTTTTTCCCTGACCACCTCATAATCAGTGCTCTGTCTCATGCCTAGATAATCTCTGACCTCATCCTTTTCTGTCCAGTTTCCCCCCTACTAACCCTACATTGACTTATTTTGAGAAACTGCAATGTCAACACTACAATAAGGAATTATATCAGATGACTGTATAATACAAATGTCAGCTGTAATACTATAGAATGTAATTTCTGGTGTACTGTATGTCTTGTATATTTTTTTTGTGTAAGTTTTGTATAATCTCCATATGTGAAGCTTTCTCCCCAGGCCTCCACTGAAAATGGGTCTTATCCCAGTTGAAATTTCCTGGTAAACAAATGTAAAATAAATAAAAATAAAGTGTATATAAAAATGACAGCAACAGAAGTACTAAAGGCACACAGTGGTAAAGTAAAAAAACTACAACAAAAACAGACCACCCTCCAGCCACCATGGCTAAAAATGTAAAAACTTCCTGGTCACTCCATTGTTTTTATGGTGCTTCATATACCATTTACAAGTAAAAGGGGCGGTGATGCTAGACACCAAACTGAATTAAGTGAATTGAGATGGATAGCCGATTTACAAGCAGATTGACCAGAAGGATTAAATGGTGTTTTACCTTTAAAATTAGCTTTAAGAGGACGTAGGCCCTTATCTTGATTTTAATTGGATACTATAAACTTTTTAAAGACAAGGATACAAAAAGTATGTATGGATCTGATGACGAGCTTTGGCTTGAAAGTGCTTATCCTTTGTTGATAGTAGTGGTTTGTATAATAAAAGTTTTTATGTTTTTAGCTGTGGTGGCTTGAGTGGGTTTTTCTGTTTTCATTGTAAATAAATAAAGTGCATCATTATCCTCTTTGGCAAAATTCCTTACTAATTACAATATTGATAGCAACCACCCTAAGTTCAAACCCAGTGATGCGTGATCTGGGAACACATGTAGATTACAATCTGAACTTCGACCACCAAGTTTCTACAGTGGTAAGAAAAGCCTTCTATGTTGCTCATCGCATAATTAATGACATCTCATCACTCTAGGGATATTAACCTCACCTGTGAGATTAACAGAACATGCTGAAGTGACAGATACATCTCTCAGAGATTGCTGCTACTGTGGAATAAACTTCAAATTCATATGAAGCAGAGCTCCTTAATGACCTATTTCAAGCGCAACCTGGACAAATGGATGAGACACCACAAATTCACCACAGGGGTGGCACCCATGTTTCTCATGGACAGGGGTAGTTAATGTTTATCATAGACTCCCTCTGTGAATTCCATCTAATCAAGGACAAATGAGGCAACTCAGTATTAACATGGCTAGGCTTGTATGGGTTCTAGGGATGCTAGCCTAATAAACTCCTATGAACTTATGAACCTATAAATATTTACTGCAAAGTATACACCAGGTGTACACCTTGTGGTAGTCTTCCCAAATCCAGGGTAAAGTGCACAGTCTCTTAACCAGTGATATTTTCTAAATCACACATATCATGTAGACAAAGCAAGTCTAGATGCATGGTCTTGTATCGTCCATAAAGTATCACTGAATCATACAGTAAATTTCAGGTTCATTTGCTTATTTACTTTTCACTGATAGTTAATTTGGCAAATCATGGCTTGTTTTGGTCCAGGACCTGATTGCAGTAGAAAACTACATTTGCAAAAAGTACAAAACAGAGCAGTCAGTGTTACAGTAATGTTTGCATTACCGATCAAAAACAGTACAGCTATTCTTCTTGCATATTAGGAAAATACCAACGTGAGACTTGCATCATTCCCTGCAAAGGTTCCTAGCATCAAAGGCAACAAACTATTAAGCATCATAAAAATGATTTACTTATTTATTTATTTGACATTTGCTTACCTGGAAAGTCCAACTGTGCCACAAAGAACCCATTTTCAGTGGAAGACCAGGGAGAAATACTCCAACATTTCAAGTAGAATAAAGTAAAATAATTAGTTGTTATAGAGGTCTTTCACTTAACAGAAAGTAATTAAAATACAGTAAAACTGTAGCACAAATACAGTGCTGTGCTAGTTACTTACAAAACTAATACTTTTCAGTGAAAGTAATATATTACTATTAATTATTATGTTTCTAAAAAAGTAATATATTACTATTACTAGCTACTAACTAAAGTAATGCTGTACTTTTACATAAGTATAGTTTATCAATTATAATATTGAAATTTACTCACACAAGTAAGCAAATGCATACAAGTGTATTATTAAAGTTGTATGCATAATGTTACAATGATGATAAATAGCATTTAACAGTTGAAAAACTCCAGCAGACTAGTCTTTATGGTTTGGTGGCAGAGTGGTTCAGTGGTTAGCAGTGCCACCTCCCAGAAAGAGGTGTTCTATTTCAATTCTGGGCTGAGGTGCCTTCTAAGCAGAGTCTGCATGTTTTGTGTTCATGTGGGTTCCCTTCAGGTGATCCAGTTTCCTCTCACATTCTCAAGACATGCTGCAGGTGGATTGGACATTCTAAATTAGCCCTGTGTGTATGTGTGCCAGTGTTAGGGGGTATTTTAGAGGGTTAGAGTCCCACAGGACTTGAGTCTGGTCATCATTAGCTTTCACCTCCTTGCAGTCTACTGCCAGTACATGGGATGTCCCACGTATGCCGTGACAATGTCAGCCATAAAAAGGAAGTCCACATGTACCATCCCCAGAACAAGGAGGCCCCATGAGAAACATTAGTCCTAAGGAAGCAGATAAGTCATCCCAGGAAGGGACAAAATGCAGGCGGAAGACAGGAGGAACATGATACTGCAACATAGAAAATAAGGGAATCTATGATAATAGTAAGATATTACACAACTATTCTATGTCCTTCTATTCAATGTTGCAATATTCCTTACATATGGGAGAGTACCAAAGCTTAGTAGGAACCGTGAGAAAAGGAAGGAGCAGAGGAAAAATGCTTTGAAGAATTTTCCAAAATGTCATGGAGAATGGCTTGAGCAAATGCTACCCTAGACCTAGAAATAGTGTTCAACTTGTAGTGCCTGGTAAAGGTATGCACAGAAGACCAATTAGCAGCCTCCAGAGGAGAGTTAGTATCCAGGCCTTTAAAGAAAGCACCTTAAGAAGTGATAGATCTAGTGGTGTGGACTCTAACAGGAGCAGCCAGAGACTTACCATGAAAGAAATAACAAAACTCAATAGTCTTAGAAATCCAAGAGGAAATGGTTTGTTTAGAAACAGGTAAACACACAGCACTGGGATGAAAAGACACAAAAAGCTGATCAGATTTCCTGATAGCTATAGTCTTGTCTAAATAAATTCTAAGTTGCCTATGAATATCCAAAGAATGCAAAGTCCTTTCACTTGAGGACTGAGGAGAAGGGAAAAAGATTGGCAATTGGATAGACTGGTCAAGAGATCGCTCATTTACCACTACAGGCATAAAAGAAGGGTTGGTGTGCAAAAAGACTCTGTCCTTGTGAAAAATCAGGAAAGGCACAGATGCCATCAAAGCCTGAATCTCAGAAACTCTCCTAGCTGAGGTCAAAGCTACCAGAAACACAGTCTTCCAAGTGCAAAACCTTAGAGAAGCAGAAGCTGCTGGCTCAAAAGGGGCCACAGTTAGCTTCTAAAGCACATAATTAAGATCCCAAGGTGGTGGTACTGATTTCCTGGAAGGTTTAATATGTAGGACACCTTTAAGGAAAAGTTTTACCTCCAATCTGAAAGCCAAAGTTTGTGATAATAGCAGACAAGCAGAAAGAGTAGAACAGTGGACTTTCACTTAAGAATATTACAAGCCACAGCAAAGAAGTTCACACAAGTTAGACAGTACCGTAGGGATGTCCACAGAAAGCGGATCTAGGCTTCTTGAAAGGCACCAGATAGAAAATATTTTCCATTTGGAGATATAAAGTTTCCTAGTGTTTGATTTCCTGGCCTCCTGAAAAATCTGGAGCACGTCCTGTGAGAAAAGGTGTCTTAAAGGGATTAAAAGCTGATCATCCACAGGGTCATTTACAATGTTGGGAGATGTTGATGAAGCAAGGATCCCTTGTCCTGTGTGATCAGGTACAACCAGTGAAGCAACCTGTAGTGATGCCACCTGGCTAATTGCGGAAGAAGGAACCAGTGCTGTCTTGGTGCAAAGGGAATCACCAACAAGAGTCTTGGTTTGTCCTACTGAATTTTTAGCAAGTCTTTCTGAATGAGAGTTAAGGGGGGATGCATTCAGAAACATCCCCTTCCATGAGAAGGAAAGGGCATCCACCTTCCAAGCCAGAGGATTTGGGACTCTCACACAAAATAAAGGAAGTTGTTTGTTTTGAGGGGAGGCAGACACATCTAGCTGTGGAGTACCTCACTGGTGAACCAGATCCAGGAACATATCCCTGTGAAGCATCCATTCTTGGGAGTGTGACATGGATCTGCTTAATGGGTCGTCCACAGTGTTCTGGGCCGAGGGAATAGACAGCATCAAGGGTAACCTTGTACTGAATAGATCACCCCCATGCCCTGAGAGCTAACCTGCAAAGAAGGTAAGATTTGGTGCCCCCTGCTTGTTTAGGACCTGGCAGAAAGAGAGGATGAAACATCTGCAAGGCTAGGACCAGAGCTCTCATTTCTCTGATGTTGATGTGGTCCCTCTTTTGAGATGGAGACCAGGGACACTGAATCATTTTTGATACAAAGGTTGCCCCCCCCAGCCTGTTTGAAACATCTGTGAAAAAATGTGAAAAGCTGGGGCAAGAGAAGAGGAAGGCTGGGATTCAATGATAGCTGCTAAAGCCACCAGAGGAGCACTGTTTTCAGGCAGGGAAGAAGAGCAATTAGAAGCTCTGTAGGGTGTCCATGTTGAGACTAGACTGTCTTCAGATACCACTGAAATTTCCTCATGTGAAGCTTTGCAAAAAGCAGCATGGGAATCATAGAAGCCATGAACCACAGGAGTCTTAGGAACTCCCTGTCTCAGATGAAAGGAAGACACAGCAGGCTTTCCGTGAAGGCAGTCAGAGTTTGAACCTTGTCTGTTGGGAGGAAAACTATCATTTGATCTGTTTTGAACCTGCACTCCAGAAAAATGTGATTCTTTGGTGTCAGAGTGGACTTTTTGAAGTTTATAGTGAACCCCAGGCTTTGAAGGAGATGAATGACCTGCTGATAGTTTTGAGACAACTGTTCTGAATTGAGAGCAAGAAAGAGGAGGTTGCCCAGATAGGGAGAAACTTGAATCCCCTTGATTCCTCAAGAAGGCAATGACAAGGGCCAAGTACTTTGTGAATACCCTTGTGCCAGTGGAAAGACCAAAGGATAAAGCAGAGAACTGAAAGTGCAAATAACCCACCGAGAAACGTGAACATTTCCTGTAAAGAGGATGAATAGGAATGTGTAGATAAGCATCTTTGAGGTCCAAGGACACCATGAATGAATGGGGAGAAATCAGGGGAAAGATCATCTGAAGGAACATTATGCAGAAAGAAGGCACCTCTAGAATGACGTTTCAGTGTGAGAGGTCCAGAATTGGTCTCCAAGGACCATAATTTCTTTCGACCAGAAATATTCTGGAATTCAAACCTCTGCTTCTCTGATCGAGTGGAACATTCTGGATGGTGCCTTGTGAAAGAAGTTGTGATATGAGCTGAGAGAATAACTCCAGCTGACTGGAGGGGGGACTGTGGAATTCCCATGAAAGGAGGGAGAGTCTTCCAAGTCATGAAATATCCTTTTTGAATGATGAATATGACCCAGGAGTCCTGAGTGATGTTTATCCAGACTGGGAAAGAAAGGCAGAGGCAAATAGACAGAGGAGTATGACTTGGAAAAGGATGTTGGTTGTCACAGAGAGCTAGGTCTGTCCTGAAAGTGTTGCTGTGCTGGAGGAACTGAGGCAAAATATTTTCATGATGGAGGTCTGCTAACTGACTTTGTAGACCTAGAAGCAGGAGTAGATGCAGAAGAGCTACGAGCAGGTGTCCCAACAAAGGAAGTTTTGGCAGGGAAGGTCCTATGAAATTTAGGTACAGATGAAACAAGCAATTGTTTCAAATCTTGGAGCTCCTTCTCTTTTTCATGCAGATCTTAAATAAGTCTGCAGCTGCAGAACTAAAAAGTGCAGATTTGTCCAATGGGGTATCAAGTAATTTTCCCTTAATATCCTCAGGAAGAGATTGTAGTCTGAGCCAAAAATGTCTCTTAAGCACAAAGGCAGAAACAGTAGCTCTGGAATATGCCTCAACAGCATCATCGCTGCACTTAATGGAATGTCTAGCAACATGTGAAGAAGCAACCAAAAGAATTAGAACCTGAGTTTTAACCTCAAATTCTGGTAACTGAGCCAGAGCTTGAAAGGCCTGAGAAAGCAAGTCCAAGGAATACCTAATCATGAGAGTCTGGTAATTGCTAGCTCTGATTGCTAAAGTAGATGAGATATAGACCTTTCTACCCAATCTGCCAAGAATCTTACTTTTCTTATCAGATGGTAAAAGTTTGGCAGAAGGAGATAAACGTAAGGACCTGTCACAGACTATGAAGACTACCACAGGGTCCGCTGAAGGACACATAAAGAAACTTGCATTCAGCTGGCACTTTATAAAATCTGCCTGGTCTCTTGGGAATAAGAGACTGAGAATCTGGAGTCTTAGAAGAGAAGGCAAAGGCATCCAAGAAAGCTGGAAGGACTGGAGGCACTACAGAAAGAGAAAGGACCTCCATTTGCAAAATATCGTAATATCTCTTCTGTTCCTCAGAAATCTGGGAATGATCCCACTTAAAGAATTCTCTCATTTTATTATTAGTTTCTTCAAAAGAAATCAGTTTAACTGGAGAATCCCCTCTATTTGATTCCTCTTCAAGTGAGGCATATTCCAGAGGAGAGATAATTTGGGTGGAATATGCCAGGGAATCATCATCATCAGATGAAGAGTCCTCGGAGTGATTGGGAAGAATCTGGGATCCAGCAGACTGTCAAATGGAGAGGAAGTGAAGGCAGGTAGAGGGACAGAGGTAGACAGCTTCAAGGCCCTCAAAGCCTTAATAGGACCTTGGGAAAATGCATCCCAGTCAGACTGTGGAGCAGAAGGAATACTGGAATGTTTAGGTTTTTTTTTCTATTTGACATGTCTTTCCAATTGAAGAGACAAATCAGAAGAGACTGACATAGGCCTAATGTCCAAGGTAGACAAAGATGGAACCCGTAGCTGGAACAATAGGATTATCCCCTGAGTCCTCAACCCAATAAGCCACAGTTCTCCCACGTCACCTGACGCGGACATTTGCAAAGCCTGTGACATGCTGGGAACCAATCCCTTGATGACTTCCAAAGAGGTACCCACCACAGAAGCGGACCCGACCTCTGATCATACCACCGGGTCTTCACTGACCTCAAGGGATACATTCATTGTAAGAGGCACAGCTGAAGAGATTTCAGGCCTTTGTTTACTCAACTTTTTCTTCAAACTCAGCTCGACCAAAGGAGACCTGGAACCCTTCTAAAGTCTTTAGCCAGATGTTTTAAGTGCTGATTTTCTAAGTAAAGATTTAGAGATGGAAGTTGGCTACACAATGTCTTAGGCACAGAAGACTAACAAATAGAACAGGAGTGGTAGTCGTGACTAGACCCTAAACAGAAAAGGCAAAGGTTGTGGCTATCTTTATGTGGAATTTGCCTTCCACACCGACGCTTGCCCTTCTTGGATGATATGAACAATAACAAAATGCAGTAGCAAAAAAAGCAAATCCCCAACAGGGCACTTATCAGAAGCTGAAGCTAGCAGTAACACAAGGAATCCAACTGTAAACCGTATGTAGGAGTCAACCTTCCAAATGGCGGCAGAAACGTTTTGAGGATGGTACGTGCAGACGTCCCTTTTATGGTTCATGTTGTTGGACCATATGTGCAATGTCCCACATACTGGCAGTGGTTAGAAGCTTTTCCATACTGACTGGACATCAAGGCATAGGATGGAAGACAACCCATATGTAAAGAATTCTGCAACATTGAATAGAAGGACATCCACTGGTTTAAGCAAAAGTAACTCAAAAAGTAATGCACATTTAGTTTACCAGTTACTAAAAAAAGTAATATATTACTATTACCAGTTACTATTTTGAAAAAACTAAGTAGTTATATTATTAGTTACTAGAAGTTGTAATATGTTACAGTAATATATTATGTACGTATTGTAATATATTAATCCCATCACTGCACAAATATAACAAAAAGATTACCTACTTAGGATAATTATAGAATAATTTTACATAACATTTAGTATGTATGCTATTTATGGCATAATGAATTTATGGTACACATAAGTAAAAAAGAAGTAAGTAGCTAATAATTTAGAAAAGATAGGAAGGGAGTGTAGTAGAATGAACAAAGAAGAAGAGATGTGAAATTAGAGAAAGATAAAACTGAAGTGGCCAAGGTAAATAAAGCAAAGAGCAGGGTAGGGGAGGATAGAAGAACGACTAAGAAGGAAAACTAAGGATATAAAGGTAAACAGAGTTTACAGTAGAAGAGAAAGAAGGTGGAGGGGTGTTGATATGAAAAAAAAAATAGCTTGGAGTTTAGCAGGAGCATATCCAAGATTTAGATAGCTGTTCCTTAAGTGCATGCTTGAAGGATGTAGGAATGTGTTTACCTCTTAAGGATGAAGGGAGGGTATTCCGGATTTTAGCTATAGAGAAGAAATATAGATTTTTTTTCCGACTGATTTCATTGTGCAATGTTGTTGTTGTAAAAACTGTTTATTTTCTGACCTGAGCAATCTGCTTGGAATGTATGAGTAGAAGATAGTATTTAAAGCTGGACAAGCCATGGGTGTATGAACGATTTTGTGTGCTGTCATTAGCTGGATGAAGGTAGGGCGGAGTGGAAGTTCAAGCCAATTGAGTTCATGAAGGGTCATGCAGTGATGAGAGGAGTATTTTGCATTGGCTGCAAACTCAGCAATTTTGTTGTAGCAAGATTCGAGCTTTGATTTTAGGCAGGTTTGTGGATTGTTGAAAAATGGGACTCAATATAAGGAGAGGGTAGAAGGTACATAGTAGCCAGTTTTCTTAATGTTATTATGTATATGCAGGTCAAACTTAAAAAGTTCATCAATAATGATGCCTACTAGTTTTGTGTGAGAGACATGTTCTATTATGGGATTGTTCTGGAAAGAATAGTAAATTGGTATTTATTTAGAAAGTATGTTTTGGGGGTGAACAGCATTAGTTTAGTTTTAGTGGGATTCAAAAGTAGATGATTATTAGAAAGGCGGGTCTCAATGGAAGTGAATTCAGTTTGGGTAATTTACTGAAGATGTGGCATGGAATCCGATGAATAGATGACTGTGGCATCATGGGTAATTTGCTGAAGATGTGGCATGGAATCTGATGAACAGATAGCTCTGGAATCATCAGCATACTGTATTAGTGTACTGTGTTGGGAAGCAATATATAGGTCATTAGAAAAATGTTAAATAACAGGAGGCCAATAATATATCCCTGAGGAACTCCAGTACAGATGTCTTGAAAATCAGAGAGGGAGTCTAGCCATCTGATTGTCTGCTGTCTTTTAGAGAGATTACTGGTAAACCAGCTGATGGCAGAAAGGGATAATCTAATGTTTGTGAGTTTTAGTATTAGCAGATGATGGGGAATAGTATCAAAAGCCATAGGGAGGTCAAGAAACAGAGAGGATACAAGTGTACGTGAATCATGAGCTTTGTTTACTGTGTCAGTGAAAGATAAAAAGGCAGTGTTAGTACTGTGTCCAGGTCTAAATCCGTGATGTGTAGGAGTATGTAGCTGATTGTCAAGGAGTTAATGGAGCAGTTGTGAATGGATGCATTTCTCAAGAAGTTTAGAGAGAGGTGACAATAGGGCAATGGGTCGATAGTTGGACAATTAGGTGGAGTTACCGTCTAATGAAGGATTTTTTTCCAGAGAGTTGGGACATAAGATTCTAGAATAGATCTATTGATAAGAATGGATATAGGATATACAATGGCATCAGCAGCCATCTTAAGATATTCTACAAGAAGGTAGTCAGGAGAGTTAGTGCCAGCTTTCAGTCTGAGGAGGAACTTCTTAACTGTGTAAGTGGGAACAGGCTGTAGAGAAAAAGTTGGTGAGATAGAGGAAACAGTGGAGTGAAAGAGTAAAGATGGGTCAAGGGGGAAGAGAGGAGGCAAACAGCTATTAGAGGTAGAATGTGATGTTGATGAGCCTTGTGTGGTAGTGGGAAGAACTGAATAATTTGAGGCAATATTTTGTATGCACTGAGTAAAGTGGTTGATAAAGATGTTAGCTATTTGTGGGTTGGTTTTGTCTGGAAGGGGGTTAGGGTTAGTTTTTTTGTCAGGATTGAGAATAGAAGAAATTGAAGGATCAGAATTTTGGGAAGTTGTATTTATTACTGGATAGTAATGTGTAATAATGGTCTCCTTTTCCTCTTGTTACTGCTTTTTTAGTCAGATTATGGAGATGCCTGTAGTTATTTAGGTCTGGGAATGGGGGGTTCGAAGTGTGACATAATCTCCAGAGCTTATCTCTAGATCTCATAAGGTCTTTTATAGTTTTTGATAACCAGGTTGCATAATTGTTTTTAATTATTTTCCTACTTGGTGGTGCTAGATTGTTAGGATGCCTAGGAAAGTTGAATTGAAGTGATTTTACTGCATTATCTAGAGGAAGAATTTTGAGGATGGACCAGTTAATAGCTTTTAAAGTTTCAATTAGAGAATGTTCGTTAAAATTAGAGATGTTTCAAATAGTTTTGTACTGATGGTCTTTTTGAAGGTTGGAGAAAGTTTGAATGGTATAAGCAGGGAGGTGATCGCTCAGAGTATCAGGAATGGTCTCAGCTTTAGAAAATTTAGTGGGGTCAGAAATGAAAATCAAGTCAAGTATGGAACCCTAGTTGTTTTTACTGGAGAATCTAGTGGGGGTGGTGATGTGAAACTACAAAGGTTAAGGCTTAAGCTAGGGAAATTACAAGAAAGGTTATGTCAGTTGATATTAACAACTCCTAGTATAATAGTCTCACTGTGTTTGGTATTAGACATCCAGGATAATATGTCAAAGACAGGGATGTTTGGACCTGGTGGAATATATATAAATGTAAGACATAGGGATTTGGAGTTATTTCTTTTTAGGAATGTGGTAAGGATTTATGCTTTGTGAAACTGAGGAATGGATATAGTATGAGTAGTAATGTTAAGAGAGTTATGATAGAAGAGGGCAATACCGACAGCTTTCTTATGGTTCCTGTCTGCGCTAATAAAATTATAACCAGGAGATAATAATTCTGTATCATTTATGGTAGGTTTAAGCCAGGTCTCTCTGGCAGCTAGAATGTCAGGATTGTGCTGTGATAACCATGCATGGAAGTTGGAGATTTTGTTACACATGCTTTGAAAGTTTAGTGTAACTATTTTGAGGGATTTAGAGTTAAATGTTGTAAAGGGAGGAAAGCAAGAACTGTGGCTAGGGTGAGCAGATGGAGAGTTTGGACCTGGATTGGGATGAATATCACCACTGCGGATAAGATTTAAGTAGGTGATGTTAAGTATTGCTGTAGAGCCAGTACATTTTATTTTGCAAAAATAAAGCTTAGAGAGGTCGGTGTGTGCTTTAGTATGCAGTATACAATGATTCTTAAAGAGGAGAGAGTTATTGACAAAGAGGCTTGGAGATATAAAAGAGTAGCTTTGTGAAAAAGGTGGATTATGTGCAGATAGTGCAGGGGAGCATAAGTAGTGAGTAGTTGAGAGTGGATATAAAGATGTACAGTATGTTAGAATGAGAAGTAACATTATAAATGGGATGTGGAGGTAGACAAAAGGTAATGATGACAGCATGATGCTGTGGAAATGTAATAGATATGTGATAAAGACTGTAGTAGATAGATGTAGAGGAACAGAAAATTATGAAATAGAGGGTTATGAGAGGGGCAAATAAAAGGATGTCTGAGATAAATAGGAAAAAGAAGAGATAAGAGGGAGTGGTACAGGGAGTGTAAGTAAGTGAAGTATTTAATTGGTACAGGAAGGAAGATGTTTGATAGAAGGAAGAGGTGTGGTTAGAGGGAGAAACATATAGGTATAAATGTAGAGATAGAGGGGTGGTAATTTGGGGTAGGCTAGGAGAGCAGAGAAAGCCCAAGCATAGTGAATGGAGCAGCCACACCCACAGTAGTGAAGAACATCAGAAACAATCAGTACAGCTGAAAAGTATCAAGTAAGTACAATACTATATTTTTACAGGAAAATATAAATTAAAATCTATAGGATAGAAACTTAGACAGAAATAGAGAAAAAGTGAAGGTGTAGAGCTGAAAGTCAGCTCAGATGTGTGTTCACAGCTACACGCAGTGAGCATTATAATATGATAACATGGCAACCATATAATGCTGGATATTTGGTGGTCAAATGTAGAGCCCTTGAGTCTTGTTAGGTAATGAGAGCAGACATTGGAAAGGAAGGTAGCTAAGCTTGATGACTTTATTGAGAATTTGCAGTGGACTTAAACTTAAGGAGAAAGAAGAAAATTTTAAATGTTACATAAGACAACACCTGAGAGGAAGCTACAGATGTAATAAGATGACAGAGGATTTGAACTCTAGGAAGTACAGAAAGTATTAGCTAAGAATTAGTGACATAGACTCTTGTTGCTAAAGGAAATGGTGAAAAAAAAGATAAATATAGAAAATTACAGCAAGAAGAAATAGATAAGATAACAGATAGATAACAGCAAAACCAATGGAAAAACGAGGAGCTTAATATAATGTTATTATGAGCAAAAAACATATTAAGGCAATAAAAGCATTACATGTTATAATAAAAAGATGCAAGACCATGCAGTTAAAGCAGCAGCTGACAATACAGCAAAATAAATGTTATACATATTATCTGGCAAAACTGGCAGCAAAAGATTACAACAGGACAGTATTAACACATTTATCAGCACACAGTCAAGTCTATGCACAGTAAGGCAGTAAAAAAAACAAGGCAACTGTAGAAATAATACATAGAACTATGCCATAAATTAGCAAGACACAATAGGAAGTTACAGAATACAATACACTAACTGAGAAATACTTCCCCTATATGTTCTGTACAAGGGACATATAAGAGCAACAAGGCAACTAGTGAAAATAACAGAAATACAGCTTGGGCAAGCTGAGATAGCTGTAGCTAAATGAAAATCTTAGATTAGCTCATTGCATTCCTGTGAGGCAAAGCCAATGTATAGCTACATCACACTTTAGTCTAGCCACAGTCACAGTTGTGCTGTTATGAATATATTGTTGTTTCTACAAGAAAGAAGAGTAAACAACAGACAAAGGGAAAGCTGGTGATGGCTGCATTAATAGGGTGCTCCATATCTCAGCTCTCACAATTAAAAACATAGTTTGGTTTCTTCATATTGTGGAAAATGAAAGCACACTAATCTTAAGGAAGGCATTCTTAGGATCTGAGAAGCATATCATTAGGATGAACAGATAGCTGTTTTCCAAAATCAGGACACTGTTGTAGATTTATAAGCCTAAGAATAATGTTTCCAATATCAGTTTGCATCTCTCTGTTGCAGAAATGTATTTGCTTTCTAAAAGAATGACTCAGAAATGTTGAAGCATTATTGAGGGTATAGAAACACAGCATACATTACCAATTCACCAGAAAAAAATTGCAATGGCAATGGAATTATATTTTCTAAACAGAAAGTTACCAACACTATCTTTTTAGCATTTTTCCCTAGCAAAAGTGAGTCTTTAAAACAGGAGAGCTATCCAAAAAATATGTGACCGTTTATGACAACTAGATTAAAATAAACATATTGGCCTAAGCATTTCGAAAGTCATTGACTTAAATCCTCATATTTAGCATTGTCAGTTTACACAATGTAGATTTTCTAATGGAATTTGATTTGAGTACTTAATCACTACATACATTTGGGGGTCTGCATGCTGCTGCTTTTTAAGGGGAAGTCTGTGGCTGGGTACTCTTATGATTTATTAAATGCTAGCAAGTCATTCAGTACAAAACTAGACATCACAAAATAAACAAATATGTACATTGGTACATATGCACTAACCCTAAAATATGACTGCATGCAGCAGCAGTGATCCACAGAACTATCTTTAATCATAACCGGAGCAGACAGCATCTGCCACCATATCAATGCATAAGTAGCTTTAAATCTTATACTGTTACAAGAAGGGCAACAGAGAGCTCATAATGTAGATGATATCATCTGTAAAATCAATTACCACACCAGAGAGGGTTGCCAAGAGACAAAGCCAAATGTACAGGCAGGTGTCACTTTGATTTTCTAATCTATCTGCTGTGGTTGTCAAATAAACACTCTTAAAATGATCTGAAATGTTACGATGTTCTTCCTGTCTTGTCTACAGTGCTGTGTGCAATTTCTTTAATTTTTTTTTCTGTAAGAAAGAGGTGACAGGCTTCCTGGCCATGCAGCTTTTTGAAGTGATTAATCTTGATTTCCAAAGTGATTCCAGATTGAGTTATAGCATTATATTCAACTACAGGAAAGTTGCCATTCTGAATTTGAATCAAGATATAACATTATGTTGGAGGGTGAGAAAGTACCTGATATTTCTAAAATTCCTTCATAATGGAACAGATTTCCCCATGGAGCAGTAGTTTGTCTGGATTTTTTTTTTTTTTTTTTTTTTTTTACTGAATTCCTTTATGAAGTCATAGCATCATCTGTGACTTGTTAATTAAATGCTGGGACTTTAATCACCCCTCTTCAGCAACTGCCTATTGTACCCCCTCACAGCTTGCAGCTGTGGCAGTGGGAGCCTTCACTGTATCCTAGCTATGGTTCTGTAATGTAATCAAATGTAATATGCAGTAAGGGGGAGAAAATAATGATATCATTTAACCACAAACCTAAGATAAAATCATAGCCCAGACATTTAAGTCTAATAAATCTTTGTAGTTAATCTTTCATGGTAGAATCAGATGACACATTGCATTGGCATTATTTGGAAAACTCACCTCATTTTTGACAAGGTGTATATTTTGTACCTGGATATGTATATTAGTCAAAGTGTGTTTTCTTTTAGGAATCAGAAGACGTGTGATTTATTCATACCTCACAAATGTCCAGATTTTTGCCAAATGTCAAGATTTTTGTCTCATATTATTGGTCTGTTTCTAGGGTGGCCATGGTAGTGCAGCGGTTAGCATTGCCACCTCATGGCAAGAGGCTCTCCTATTCGATCCTTGGCTGGGGTGCCTTCTGTGCAGAGTCTGCATGTTCTCCCTGTGGTTATGTGGGTTTCCTCCAGGTGCTCTGGTTTCATCCCAAAGACATGCTGTAGGCAGATTGGACACTCTAAATTGTCCCTAGGCGTGAGTGCATGCATGTATGTGCCTTATGTGGAAGGTTGGGCGCTGGGCTGGCTACTTAACACCGTAAAACTCCACTGCCAATCATGAGCGGCAGATGATCCGCTGTGGCGACCCCTAACTGGGAAAAGCCAGAAGAATTTTTGGTCTGTTTCTCATAAAATTGTGGTTTACTAGCAAATCTTTGGAAAATAATTGAAGACTGAAGTCAGAAAATAATGACAGTAGTTTCTGTTTCAGACTTCATATCCTTCAGAAAATTAATTCTAATTCAAAACCTTTTATTCTATTAATTTTCTAAGTTTGCCCTCCCCATTATTTATTGCTTTGTACAGATGTATTCACTAAAAGGTTGAGAATTATGAATTCATTTCAGTACTAGCTTTCCTGTTATGTTTCTCTGAATTATTTGTGTTTTGATTTCTTGACTTGTATCACAGAAGCCAAAAGTGATAGATACTGCTGTTATTCTGGTGAAAAACATGTCTAGGGTTTCTGGAGGGTCTTGTTTTGTCATTCTATATTTGAAAAATTTGTTTGGGTTAAAATATTTCTTTAATTTTATTTTACATATTTATCATACTCTAGTTTTATAAATCATGTATGCTTTTTCTCCTTCCTTATATAGCATCATGGCCTCTTCAGTGGTAGTCATCATAGTTATGGTGCCTTAACTCCATTAATCCATTTCTTTCATAACAGACCTACTGAAGGCGAAGCAATATTTTTGTCAAACATGGGTGTATGCAGTAGTATCCTTCTTTAACTATTACAGTATAATCCTTCTAGAATACTCTATATTTTTATGTTGCTAAATGCCTTTGACAACTGTGATTATTACATGTCTGATGCAACATTGCATTGTGTCTTTGTGTTTTTCTAATTTTCTTCATAAGAAGTAATTTAACCATTTTCACATACAGTAAGGACTTTGAAAACTGCATATAAGTAACATATTACCAGAAATTTCAAGATGACTTTTCTATTCTTAAAATCTTTAAGCAACAGCATATTTGACAATAACATAATTTTAGAAAATATTTCTCGCTTTACTGTTTGTCTCTTCAGCAGTTGATTTACTACTACAAACTGTGTGCAGACATTAGCTGAGCATGTGCATGCTCTCTCGTCTCTGACAAGATATCAGATATCTTGTTTGCAGGAAACAGACATATGTGGTATAATATGGAGGTTTGATACGGATGGCATTCTATTACTTGTGTGACTAGATTTCATATGAAACTGTCTGTTATCTTGTTTGAATGTCACTGCTTGACAGTGGCACAAGAAAATAATTTTCTAGGGTTTCAAAAGCCAGGGTACCTTTTGGCTAGGATTATATAGGCCCTAGGGCCAATAGCCTAGTACCTACCTAAGATACTATCAACCTATGAACATATGAGAGTTCCATAGCATGGTTCTCTCTCCTGGACAGAGTCCAGACCTTTGATGCATTTTGAGCAAGATGGATTATTTTTAATCATTAATGACAATACAAGTTTTCCCTAAACAACTTCTATTCTACAACTGAATGACTAAAGAACTTTCTCACATTATGTATTTTCTTCTCATGAGACAAGTAGTCTCTTAGAACATATACTACTATGGTTTCTCAGTTGTGCAATTGCTTTCTGTCACAATGAGCTATGTGCTGATTTTTGCATTGCACATGTTCCTTATATGCATTCTATAATGGGAAACATTGACACGTTCTTTTGCTGTCCCAACTCTGATTTTATCTTTGATGGCGACTGTTTGCTGCATCTACTTCAGATCGTATCAGGCATGCCGTCACTATATATTTCCTTTTCCAGATCATAATTCATAGTCATCACCTTGCTATCATCTTGTTGATGTTATGGAGGATAAACAACATGATTCAGAAGGATAAGACAACTTCTGCAGCTATTCAAACACTTGTACCCATCATGCAGACATTTCACGTTCCTGGCCACTTTAATTGTATAACTTAGTCTATCTGATCTGTGTTAAACAATGGATCTTGAAACTGTAGCATATATACTAGTAGATTAAAATGTTATGATGAATGTCTTATGAGAAATAATCATATTCTTATGCCTTGCATGTCTGTATAAGTAGTGACTACGAGTATAAAATTCAGTACTTTTCTTTGGAATCATAAGTGTGCTGTAGTGGCCGAGACCTTGCAAATTCATGCATCTGTTGTGATTTTACACAGAATTATTTTAAATATTGGACAACATCCTGCAATTGCTACTTTCAGAGTGATGTGCAACTTCCTGAATGCTAATAGTAACAGACACATGTGCACACACACACACACACACACACACACACACACACACACACACACACACACACACACACACACACACACACACACACACACACACACACACACACACACACACACACACACACACACACACTCACAATGAATGTATCCTAATAAACAATATAGGATTTATTCAGTTTTGCTGGATATTTCTGCTGGTATTAGTTGCCTGTAAGTTTTATAACATCCTTTCCTTTCTTTAGTGTTCTTACTAGCTGTCCTCTGGTTACAGTATGAGGTATATTTATCACTATAATAAAGTGTCATTTTTTTGTCCACACTTTATCCTTTTCTTGATAGCAACAAACTATGTAGTCCCTTTGGCCACTCTTCACAATTTTCCTTATGGCAGCACTGCAGTGAAGTGAAAGCTGCTGCAATTTTTCTACTGTGATGACGGGTGTCCCAGCTGAGAGAGTACCCAGTGTAAGTGCCATGATTAATGACATTGTCAGTCTTTGTATGTCATACTCTGGGAGTAACAGCCTGGCTTCTCTTTGCTTACTTACGCTATCGTTCAGGCAATGTCACAGTACTGCAGGTTGCAATTCAGTGCATGAAGACATTTGCTGGTTAAGCTTCTTCATTGTTGGATTTTCACATTTCTTTTCATGATTATTGATTCTAGGGAAAACAGGGACAGAGTAAGATATATATATAGTGGATTTAACAAAGATTTTTTTCTTCCACAATACTGCATGGGTTATGTCTTAAATAGTGCATCTTCAATTGCTACAGTCTACAAAACCTGTACAGAGTGGTGCTAACTCTATGTGGGATGTGTGCTAGTATTGTTATCTGTACAACTTCAGGTGAAAGCAGCCTTCAGATCTGAGATCAGCATGGTGTTACAACAAAAAATGCAAAAGAAAAGAAAACTGATAGGACCCAAGGAAAACCATACATTGCCCATTAACATCTATGGCTCATAACGTTTTACTATGTAGTGAGAACATCAATGCATTTCACTTCACTACTGCTCTCTTACTGCTTTTTCCAAGTATTACTTGGAAGCATTTTCCAAATATGTCTTCAGCCAGAGATAACTGTGTAGAAGCCAACTAAGGTAGTGGAACAGGCTAGACATTATAGTTAATAAATTTCACTAAAAGAGAAGGTTTCCTAAGTGGTAATATTGTACTGTAACTTTTGTTGGGATACTAATTATTTCCTTCAGTTGAGGTAACTGCTGTATTCCATGCTGGCAAGAAAACAGAGCAAAGAAACTCTGCGAGACATTTGTATGTGCAGAACTTACCTTGGAAAATATGAATTAAGGATAAGTAATGCCAATATAAACAGAATTCTTCACAGTGCTTCATCTTATAGCCTTTCCTAAACAGGGCCCTAAGATCAAATGTGCTTTATAGTGCAGTATGGAATGCTGAAGTCATAAAAAAAACTTTGAAAGGTATCAAATTTGATGTCACTTTCTGGTGGTAAATATTGTACTATGCTTAAAGCCTTGTTGAAAGTGCCATTGTTATATATTAGCCAATTAGCAATGTTCATTATAATGTTCAAAAACATTCAAAAAGAACACAATATGTTCTGATGTTTTTTGACATTATGATTGTGCTTTGTTACTATGGAGAGAAGCTGATGCAAAAGATTAATTAATGTACCAAACTCCTTCACATCATATAGTGCGTCTACCTCGCTATCTCTATCTCTCTCTACATATATGTATATATATATATATATATATATATATATATATATATATATATATATATATATATATATGTATGTATACATATGTTATTGCATTATATACATAAAAGTACACACACTGACACAGTTAATATATATATATATATATATATATATATATATATATATATTATATATAATATATAATATGTGTACAGAGTATGATTGCCGTTGCATTGAATGCCAGCAATCACATTGATGTAATGTGGTCCTATCTCGCCTACATTCATTACTGACGGGCTCGGAGCCGAGAATCTCGGCTCTGACTCGGCTGCTATAACTAGCACGAAGTCTCTAATTGGCTGGGCTAAGCCTATATCCTAGGATGCACCACTCCCAAACCCCCAGATCTCATTTGCCGCTCATTGAGTGAAGACATGGTCTCGAGCTTGGCTGTGGCTAAGTACCTTATTTAAACTATTTACTTAGTTTTTGGAAAAGTCTTTCCAACCAAAAGCTATTTTAATAGCTACTTTCTCTATAGTTGGTGTTTTTTTGTGATCTCCATCATTGTTTAAGTTATAGTTGGCATACTTGTGTTGGCGGGCTAGGTCCGTTTAAGTTAGAGGGCCTTAGCCCTGTTCGGTGTGTTTTCTTGTTGTTCGGGGGTGTTTAAGTTAGAGTCCCTTCTCTTCCTTGCCTTGTCTCTTTCCTGTGGTGTCTTTTTGTGTGAAGCTTTAAAATGTCAGGCAAAGATCAGAAGGAGCATAGGCCTTCTGGGTTTAAAAAGTGCACCAAATGTTCCTATAAGATGTCTTTGACTGATGGCCACTCCATCTGTGTGTACTGTTTGGGCGCTATACACTTGCAAAAGTCCTGCAGTGTGTGTCATTCGTTTAGCTCCAGGGTCTTGCAAGAGAGAGAAAAAATAAGTTGATTCTTAAGGGCCTGGTTAAACCTGCCTTTGAAGAAGCTTTAGCCTCTTCTCCCCCTAGCGGGAAATCTAAAACTAAAAAGAGGTCTCTGGCTCCGTCCAGTTCATCGGAGCCATCGGAGAAACGATCAAAGACTGTTTCACCTTTATCGGCTCCATTGGTTTCGGAGCCACAGCAGATGTTGTCGGTACTGGAGATGGCTTCCTCGGTTCCACTGCCTTTGGAGCCGAAGGAGGTTTCTTTTGTGTTGGAGCCAACTTTGGCTCCAATTGTCTTGGAACCGATTTGGAGCCATTCTCCTAGCTTTGCATTGGATCCACTAGAGAAGACTTCTTGACCCCCTTCTGTGTCCTCCAAGTCCTCCAGGTTGTTGGATTCAGATTTGGATAGGGTGGTGCAGAGGCTCCTACAGTCACCAGTGTTAACGAAATTATTCTCGGCTCCAGCCCAGTCGGCTCCGGAGCCTGTCCTTGTGTCGGTTCCGATTATTCCTCCTCTGACCACCTCTGTGTAGTCAGAGTCAGAGTGCTCTGAGTTGAGTGAGGTCCTTGGGTCGGCTCCGAGACCCCCTTTGAGTTTTTCGGCTCCGACCTCAGCTCCAACCCTTTCGGTTCCATCTGATGGTTTTGGCACTCGGGTTTCGTCGGTCGGACCCGAGGGGGATACATCGGGGCTCCAGACTTTGGCTCTGAGTCTCCCTCTCAGTGCTTCAGCCAGGGGAACCCCTGTTCCGATTGTGGTCTCGGAGACGGGTCGCTCCTCGGATTCAGGTGGATCCACCTTCAAGGCCATGAGGTAAGCACTGGCCAGGTCTTCGGTGACATCACTTGAGTCAACCACTCCTTTCCTGGACACTGCAACTAGAGCCTCTGAGGCCCCCCCTATCAGCAGGCAGTGGGGCTCGAAGGCCTGAGGATACCCCAATGCATGGTCCCCTGCTTTCTGAGGGCCCTTCAGAGTCCTTGCCTGAAGAGCCTCTCAGAAAGAAGCTGTGTAAGAGGAAGCACATAGACTCCCCAGATGAGTCTGTCACCTCAGACACTGACCTCGATGATGCAGAGGGGTCCCCAAAGTCATCCTCCGACGATGTCTCATTCTCTGACATCCTGGAGATTTTGAGACAGAGAGGTGACTGGCCCTCCAAAACCCCCTCTGAGGAGGAGTCGGACTTCCTCAAGGCCTTCGAAGCCCGACCTTCCGGCTCCTGTGTGTCTCCCCCCTTTGATGAATTGTTGGACCTTATTTTTCAAAGGGTGTGGGAACACCCTGACTCCATGGAACTGGTTCCCTGCTGCCCCAACATGTTTTTGTCTGCACCTCCTGGGAAAGAATTCTTGATGAAAGGAGTTCCTGTAGATGCCATAGTGGTGGTGTCTGCCACTCAGCAAGAAGTTGCAGAGGCTTCTGTTCATCTTCCTAACAAGGAGTCTAGGAGTATGGATCAGTATGGAAAGCGTACCCTGTCCTCAGCGACCTTTACTTTGTGGTCACTGAATTATTTGTGTCATTTTACGAGGCTCCAAAGAGATCTCCTCAAGGAGTTGGGAGATACTCTGTTGGGTAACTTGCCTGAGGTGGGAACCAAACTGTCAACGCCCAGCTGTCTACCCTGTCTTCTGTTGTTAACTCGTCCATGAGGCTCATATCCTATGCAGCCGAGGGGGTGGGTAGGGCAGCCAGCTCAGGCGTAGCCCTTAGGAGGCAAGCCTGGATGCGCCTGTGTCACTTCACGAAGGCCTTCAAGTCTTCCTTCACGGACGCTCCCTTTGACGGGTCCTCCCTTTTTGGACCCAAAGTGAAAGACACTCTCACCAGATGTGAGCAGGAGGGTAAGACTTTGTCTGCTGTTGGGGCCTGTTTTTCGCTTCCCTCTAGACCTTATCCCAAGGCGCAGAGGGGAGGAAAGATGTGGTTCAGGAAGTCTCAGAAGTCTTATCCTTACCATCATGGTGACCCCCCCCTCCAGAGGCAGAGGAGGGGGGAATTATTCTGGAAGATGTCGCCCTAGGGGTGGGTGAGGCCCCCACAACTCAGGAGACCATGAGTCCTTTCGTGGTTCCTCCTACCAACGTCCCTGAGGGACTGCCCGACTGTGCCTCTCCGGAGCCAGTCGGGGGTTATTTCTTGAAGCATCTTCAAGCCTGGGAAAACATCACTCAGGATCATTGGGTGCTTCGAATAACTGCCTGCGGTTACACCATTCCCTTTATCTCACCCTCTCCACCACCCAAGATAGTCCTTGACGTTCCACCCAGTCAAAGGGACCAAGCAGCGTTAGAAGTCTCAAAGCTGCTGGAAAAAGGAGTCATCCAACCAGTCCCCTCAGACCACATTGGATCAGGAACTTACTCAAGGTTATTTTTGGTGCCCAAAAGAGCAGGGGACTTGAGACCCATCCTGGAGCTCAGCCATTTAAACCACTTTGTCAGGAAGTCCAAGTTCCAAATGGTCACTCTTCAAACCATTTTCCCATTGTTAGGAAAAGGAGTATGGATGTGCTCCATCGATCTCAAGGACGCCTATTATCACATCAAGATAAACAAGGCCTCCAGGAATCACTTACGCTTCCGGCTGGGAGCCAGTCATTTCCAATTCCGAGCCCTGCCCTTTGGTCTCACCACAGCCCCCAGGGTGTTTACCAAATGTCTGGCAGTGGTGACTGCTCACCTGAGACGTCCAGGATTCCAGGTGTTTCCTTACCTAGACAACTGGCTTCTCACCACCCCCACCAGGCATCTACTTATTCGAGCCACGGAGGCCAACATCAACTTGGATCAACTTCTAGGGATTACTTTCAACTGGCAAAAATCTGTCTTGCTGCCATCGTGTTGCATTTATCGGTGCAGAGCTAGATTCCATAGAAATGAGGGCTTTCCTTCCTACAGAAAGAATAAAAGTGCTACATGCTCAAGTTTTGGCTTTATTACCTCTGAAAAAGGTACAAGCCAGACTTGTTCTTCAGTTACTAGGTTCCATGGCGGCCACCATCCTACTAGTACCCCTGGCCAGGCTACATATGCGGACACTCCAGTGGCTTCTTTCGGTCCAGTGGTCCTTTCAAGAGCTCCCTCTGTCTCACCCAATTCTTATAACGGAGCAATGCTGATGGGACCTGCGTTGGTGGCTTCATTCACCCAATCTGAAGAAAGGGAGATCCCTGAACCCCCCGCCCCCTACTGCCACAGTGACCACGGACGACTCCCAGACAGAGTGGGGGGGCATTATCTGGGCAGAACGATCCAAGGCACGTGGCAGAAACACGAGGTACACTTGCATATAAATATTCTGGAGATGAGAGCGGTGCTACTAGCGTTGCAGGCACTTAACAGCTCTCTTCCCAATGGGACTATCTCAATTCTTTCTGACAACATGTCAGTCGTGTGGTACCTGAACAAACAGGGTGGAACCAAGTCCTATCCCCTTTGCAGAGAGGCCATGAGAGTGTGGAATTGGGTGGTGTCTTCCCAACATTTTCTAATGGCAATGCACATTCCGGGGAAGTCCAATGTGATAGCAGACAGGCTAAGCAGAGCTATTCTGATGCCTCACGAGTGGTCCTTGGATGATCGAGTTGCTGCTCAGATCTTCTCCAGGTGGGGTCTACCTTGCTGCGATCTATTTGCCAGTCCCCTCAATGCCAAGTCCAGCAATTACTTCACTCTGATCCCCCCTCAGGGGGAGTCACCCAGGGATGCTCTAGTCCACGATTGCCCCCCCCCCCGGTCTGTTCTATGCCTTCCCTCCATTTCCTCTGCTGCCAAGAGTGATTCAGAAGGCAACTTCCTTGGGAAGCAAAATGATCTTGATCGCACCACACTGGCCCCGTCAAGTTTGGTTCCCCTTTCTCCGGAGATATACTATGGACGGTCCTTGGATTCTGGACCCAGTTCCAGACCAATTGACTCATCTGTCAGGGCAGTTCCACCCATCCCTGAGAACCGTCAAGCTCACTGCCTGGCTTCTCCACTTCCGTCCTTAGTCAGACAGCTTTCCTTGACACAGGAAGTGGTACATATCCTATCTTCTTCCCACAAGCCATCCACTAAGAAGATATATTCCAGTAAATGGAAAGGATTTGCTATCTGGACCCAGTCGCATAACCTAGATCCCTTCACAGCCCCTGTGACGGCAGTTTTGGATTTTTTTGCTACTCTTTTCAGACAAGGTTCCGCTGCCTCTACTATTAAGGTTCAGCTGGCGGCTATTTCTAATTTTCACGTTTCATGTGAGCCTTCCCTCATGGCCCATAAACTGTGTAAAGCCTTCCTAAAAGGAGCCTGGTTACTTCGTCACCCAGTTTCTCAGCCAGTGTTGCCATGGGATTTAAACTTGGTACTTAGTGCCATAACTTCTTCTCCCTTTGTGCCTGCAGCCACTTGTGAATTAAAATATTTGTCTTGGAAGACAGCCTTTCTGGTGGCCATTACTTCAGCCAAAAGAGTATCAGAGCTTCAAGCCCTTTCTGTCAAACCTCCTTATTTGATTTTTCATAAGGAAAGAGTATCCTTGAGACTCAACCCTTCCTTTCTTCCTAAGGTTTCTTCTACCTTCTGTCTTCACCAATCCATTGAGTTACCGGTGTTTTTCCCAAGCTTTTCAAACAGGGCAGAATTCAAATTTCACCAGTTGGATGTACATAGACAACTGAGGTTTTACTTACACAGGACAAAACAAAAGAGGAAATCAGATCAGTTGTTTGTGTCCTTTTCAGACAATAAGAATAGTAGCCCTGTGACCAAAGGCACTATTGTAAGGTGGATTAAGGACTGTATCTCATTTATTTACACATCGGCAGGTAAAGATCTACCTTTCCCAGTTAAGGCGCATTCTACCAGGGCTATGGCTACCTCAGTGGCTTTTCATGCTAGGCTCTCTTTGGATGAAATCTGTGCGGCAGCCACCTGGGCTTCTCCACATAACTTTATTTCTCATTATAAGTTGGACGTGGCTTCTAGAGGCCGGGCTTCCTTTGGTTCCACATTGCTCAGGAGTGTTTTCTCATGAGCCTCCCAGGATTTAGGTGCTAGGGACACTGTCTCGTCAGTAATGAATGTAGGTGAGATAGGACCACATTACATCATTTAGTTATGTACTCACCATAACGATAGATGTATGTGGTCCATCTCGCCTACATTCTTACATACCCACCCACCTTCCCCCTTCCTGGTGGACTTGGAGGGAATTATATTCTTAGACCCTTTTGAGGATATTATTTTTTCTCTCTTCTTGCCGTGTTGTTCGGTGGGGTTATGCATGTGTAATGATGTTTTTTGTGGCAAACATGATCTGGGGGTTTGAGAGTGGTGCATCCTGGGATATAGGCTTAGCCTAGCCAATTAGAGACTTTGTGCTAGTTATAGTGGCCGAGTTGGAGCCGATTCTCGGCTCCGAGCCCGTCAGTAATGAATGTAGGTGAGACGGACCACATACATCTATTGTTATGGTGAGTACATAACTAAATGTTAAATGCTCAACGTAATGACATTGATGGCAGCATTACTCAAACTTTTGATGCCCAAATACATCTCAATCATTGCACAAAT
>NC_056728.1:1892887733-1893032733 GCF_019279795.1 Protopterus annectens | reverse complement strand
AACTATTGATCCCCATTATTTAAACTCATCCATCCTCACCAGCTCTACTCCCTGCATCCTCACCATTCCTCTATCCTCCCTCTCATTCACACACATATATTCTGTCTTAGTCCTGCTGACCTTCATTCCTCTTCTCTATAGAGCATATCTCCATCTCTCCAGGGTCTCCTCCACCTCTTCCCTACTTTCACTACAGATCACAATGTCATCTGCAAACATCATAGTCCACGGGGACTCCTGTCTGATCTTGTCTGTCAACCTGTCCATCACCATTGCAAATAAGAAAGGGCTCAGAGCTGATCCTTGATGTAATCCCACCTCCACCTTAAATGCATCCATCACTCCCATCGCAGACCTCACCGCTGTCACACTACCCTAGTACATATCCTGTACCACTATTACATACTTCTCTGACACTCCCAACTTCCTCATACAATACCACAACTCCTTTCTAGGCACCTTGTCATATGCTTTCTCTAAGTCTACAAAAACACAATGCAACTCCTTCTGACCTTCTCTGTACTTCTCCATCAACACTCTCAGGGCAAACATCGCATCTGTAGTGCTATTTCCTGGCATGAAACCATACTTCTTCTTCTTCTTCTTTTGGCTGCTCCCATTAGGGGCCGCCACAGCAGATCAACTGTTTCCATTTCTTCCTGTACTCTGCATCTTGCTCTGTCACACCAACCACCTATATGTCCTCTCTCACCACATCCATAAACCTTATCTTAGGCCTCCCTCTTTTCCTGTTACCTGGCAGCTTCATCCTTAGCATCCTTTTCCCAATATACTCTGCATCCCTCCTCAGCACATGTCCAAACCAATGTAATCCTGCCTCTCTGGCTTTGTCTCCAAACCTTCCAACCTGGGCTGACCCTCTAATATACTTAATCCTAATACTGTCCGTCCTCGTCACACCCAGTGCAAATCTTAACATCTTCAGCACTGCCACGTCAAGCTCTGACACCTGCCTTTTTGTCAGTGCCACTGTCTCCAACCCATATAACATAGCTGGTCTCACGACCTACTTGTAGACCTTCCCTTTCACTATTACTGGTACTCGTCTGTCACAAATCACTTCTGACACTCTTCTCCACCCACTCCATCCTGCCTGTACTCTCTTCTTCACGTCTCTTCCACACTCACCATTACTCTGAACTTTTGATCCCAAGTACTTAAACTCATCCACCTTCACCAGCTCTACTCCCTGCATCTTCAAAATTCCTCTATCCTCCCTCTCATTCACACACATATATTCTGTCTTAGTCCTGCTGACCTTCATTTCTCTCCTCTCTAGAGCATATCTCCACCTCTCCAGGGTCTCCTCCACCTGTTCCCTACTCTCACTACAGATCACAATGTCATCTGCAAACATCGTAGTCCACAGGGATGCCTGTCTGATCTCGACTGTCAACCTGTCCATCACCATTGCAAATAAGAAAGGCCTCAGAGCTGATCCCTGATGTAATCCCACCTCCTCCTTAAACACATCTGTCACTCCAACCGCAGACCTCACCGCTGTCACACTACCCTCGTACATATCCTGCACCATTCTTACATACTTCTCTGACACTGCAGTAAAAAACACACTGAAGGATCCACCAACCGAAAAAATGATGCTTCTTCAAAATTACTGGAACGAACACTCTTTATTCACAGAAAATAAACAGATAAGCGCTTTCACGCACTTGTAGTGCGCTTCATCAGATCTTCACATTTAATGAATTAAAACAGATGGTTTATATAGTCAGTAAAACCACAATTAGAATCAATAAGTGCATTCAATTAATCAATTTGCTTAGTCAACCAGATTTAAAAACACAGAGTAGTGCTCACATTCATATGTATGATTGAACATCTTGCGTAAAAAACATTACTTCTCTGCTTTAAAATGTATTTCAATCACTCCGGAATAATTAATTATAAATAGTACACATATTCATATACAAAAACTTGTATGCTACAATTCATTTATATGCTTATATCAAATGTGATATGACAATATTCTAAAAGCCTTTTAAAATGCTGAAAGCAAACCTTAAAACTCATTTAAAATTACATCCTGAAAGAATGACATCCTTAAAAATCATTTATAGTCATCTAAAGCATAAGTAACCTCCTGTGCGTTAATATACAAGCAGTACATTTCTTAAATTTACATGCAAAAATAGTGTAATAATGAATATAGTAAATATATATATATATGGTTCTACCTGACATAGCCGAAACCACACAACACCGAAACACACACATCCGACCACCACATCGACAGACAGTCCATAAAACCACACATAACACCGACGATATAAAAACCGGTACGGCAACACACAAAAACCCGAACCCCATACACTGCACACCACAAATACAAAATTAAAACACACAACAATTCCATTCCCACAACCAAACACACAACACAAAAACACCAAAAAAACTTACAAGCACACCTAACCCTCCCTACCTTCTAAGGTCCACCACCTACTTACCTACCCTAACTCCCCCTACTTCTCCCCCTTTAACCCTCACTTAAACCCAACCCTAACGCTCCTAACTAACCCACCCAAACCCCCCAAACCTAACTCACCCTACCCACCCCTAACCCACCCTAACCCCTCCTAACCTAACCCCAACCTACTACTATCACAGACCTCCAATCTCCTAACCCCCCTAACCCTAACCCACCCCGTCCCCCACACACCATACTCTCCCGCTCCTACCATATCGGCATCCTCCCCGCCACACACACAGCGTCTTCCCCCTGTCGCATTGCTGTCGGCTGCAAGCATCGGTCTTCCGTCCCGGTCTTCTCTTCTGTCGATGTTCTGTCGCTCGCATGCACTGTCAAGTCTTCTGCTTCAACCTGAACCATATATATATATAAATATATATTATTTTATATTATAATGTAAAGTTCTTGCTCATATTTAAACGCATCAGTATCATAATAAATTTATTTGTATATATAATATAATATAATATAAATGCAAATATAAATATAGGTATATGTCAATAAATATAAATAAATATTTAAACATAAATATTTAAATATAAATATAAATAAGCATGAAACATAGGAGATTTAAACTAAATAAAATTGTATGGGACTGCAAGCATAAATATATAGATAAATCTAATTCATACATTTAGCTATGATATGTCAAGTTCAAATTGATATATACAAAAAATAGAATAGAAATATAAGCGTAAAATTTTATATATATATATGTTCATAAAAACTCATATACTTATATACTTATATATTTATTTAAATAATAAGGATAGAATGTATGCTATAACAAAAATATCATCATGTGCAAAAGAAGGGATGTAGAGCAACTGTATTATGTTGTATATTATTATTATAACGTAAAAATGGATATAAATATGTATATATATAAATATGTATAGTTAAATATGAATGAATTCAAGTGAATAACCCAGATTCTATTTGTATAGTCTGCTATCTAATACAGGTTTAATACAAATAGTCTGATTCAGGCCAGGATATATATGAGCACCTAGCTTCAAAATCCATGACAGCTCAATATTTGCTAGGGTGTTTGCATCATTTCCCCACCTTTTATTCAGACCTACTAGTTGCAACACTCGAAATCTAAAACTGTGTTCTGTATGTTCATTTATATGTCTGGCTAAGGCATTCTTATCACTCTTCTTTCTTATTTCATAAATGTGGTTATAAATCCTTTGTTTAAACTTTCGTTTAGTCAGACCAACATAAAACACTTCACATCCTGTGCATGTCGCTAAGTACACCAGATTCATGGAATTACAACTTGCATAGAATCTGGGTTTAAAAGTATATTGCATTTTTGGATGTTCATATACTTGTTCTTTGCATATATATCGACACGTATTACATCTTGTGCATGGAAAAGTGCCTACAGTTTTCAAATTCATTTGTTCATGTGATTTATATTTCCCTTCTTTAAAGCACAATAGTTGTTTAAGACTAGGTGAGTTTCTAAAGATAAACTTAGGTTGCTCACCTACTATATGTTTAATTCCTTGCCTATAGTTAATAGCTTCCAATTTTGTTTAATTATATCCTTCAAATCATAGGTATCATTAGTATATTGCATTAAGTATGCTACTCTATCCTTAATGTTGCAAATTCTCCTATTTGTTGTAGATTGATTAGGTCCATTCTTATATTCCAATTTTGATTTATCTCTACAGTCCTCTATTGAAAAAACTTCATTTTTAACCTCATTTAACATTTTTTTATTGTAGCCTCTATCTATAAACAATTTCTCCACCCTTTCTATTTCTTGGGTGAGCACTTGATCTTTGTCACAAATCTTACTTATTCTTATGTACTGACTTTTAACTATACCTGGGAACACATGCCTGGGGTGCATACTATTATAGTGCAAAAGGTTATTTACCCAGCATGTCTTCCTGTATAAACTGGTTTCCAACATGTTCCCATTGATCATTACATTAATATCTAGAAAACTAATACAAGTGTAGGACCACTCCATTGTAAATTTCAAATAATGGGTGGTTGAATCTAAGTGTGTTAAAAATTTTCTAAAATCATCCAATGTACCCTCTCATAAAATCAGAATGTCATCCACAAATCTTCTGTACATTCTGATATTCTCCTTGTATCTTTCATCATCAAACAAATTGTTTCTCTCCCAGTTAAATACTACCAAATTTGCATAAGTGTTAGCAACGGGAGTGCCCATGGCCACTCCCCATTGCTGCAAATAATGTTTATCATTAAACATGAATACATTATTCTCAAGGATCATTTGAAGGAGAAAGTGTATCGAAATTTTCTCATCTGTGTCAAAATCTGTATCTGAATTAAGAACTTCCATCATAGCTTGCAGACCCTCATCATTGGGAATGCTAGTGAAGAGATTCTTGACATCTAATGTTATTAAAATGCATTCATCTAATGATTCTTTATAGTATGCGTTGAACTCTTTAATAACATCTAATAGTTGGTATGTATCTTTTAAAATGGTTGGGATGGAATCAACTATTGGTCTTAAAATGGTTTCTAAATATACAGATATATTCGAGGTTACCCATCCTCGGCCTGAAACAATGGGGCGCATTGGGAGAGGAACTATTCCTTTGTGTACCTTAGGGAGTCCTTTCATGGAGGGTATTAAAGGCAAGTCAATGTATAAAAAGTCATACAATTCTCTGTCTACTTGTCTACACATTAATAGGTCATATATATTGTCATGCACATTTCGTATAATCTTAGATACATCAATTCCTGATATGACTCTATATGTTTTAATATCATTCAATAATATGTACATGCTATCATTATAACTTTCTGTGTCCATAAGGACTATGCTACCCCCTTTGTCAGCTGGCTTTATAGTTAGCTTATCATCCTCTTTTAATTTAGAAAGTGAATTCAATTCAGATCTATCCATATTATAAAATCTATTTTTCTTTTTAATTCTGTCATTATGTGTATAATATCTATAAAAATCGTCTTCACACATTCTGGTAAAACATTCTACTTGATGCGGTACAGGAGGGATAAAACTACTTTTCTTTTTAGTGGACACACCTCAGAGCTGATCCCTGATGTAATCCCACCTCCTCCTTAAACACATCTGTCACTCCAACCGCAGACCTCACCGCTGTCACACTACCCTCGTACATATCCTGCACCACTCTTACATACTTCTCTGACACTCCCGACTTCCTCATACACTACCAAAACTCCTCTCTAGGCACCCAGTCATATGCTTTCTCTAAATCCACAAAGACACAATGCAGCTCCTTCTCACCTTCTCTGTACTTCTCTATCAACACTCTCAGAGCAAACATTGCATCTGTAGTGCTCTTTCCTGGCATGAAACCATACTACTGATCACTAATCATCACCTCCCTTCTTGACCTAGCTTCCGCTATGCTTTCACATAACTTCATGCTGCAAGTGATCAGTTTAATCCCTCTGTAGTTACTACAGCTCTGCACATCACCCTTATTCTTAAAAATCGGTACCAAAATACTTTTTCTACATTCCTCAGGCATCCTCTCAATTTCCAAGATTTCATTAAACACTGTAGTTAAAAACTCCATTGCCATTTCACCTGAACACCTCCATGCTTCCACAGGTATATCATCTGGACCAACAGCCTTTCCGTTCTTCATCCTCTTCATAGCTATCCTTACTTCCTCCTTGCTAATCCACTGCACTTCATGATTCACTATACGCACATCATCCAACCTTCTCTCCCTCTCATTCTCTTCATTCATCAGCCACTCAAAGTACTCTTTCCATCTGCTCAACACACTCTTCTCACTTGTGAGTATGTTCCCCTCATTATCCTTTATCACCCTTACCTGCTGCACATCTTTACTAGCTCGGTCCCTCTGTCTAGCCAATCGGTACAGGTCCTTTTCTCCCTCCTTAGTGTCCATCCTTTTATACAACTCTTCAAACGCCTTATCCTTAGCCTTCACCACCTCTCTCTTTGCCATGCACCTCATCTCCTTATACTCTTGTCTACTTTCTTCATCTCTTTGACAATCCCACTTCTTCTTCACCAACCTCTTTCTCTGTATGCTCTCCTGTACTTCTTCATTCCACCACCAGGTCTTATTGTCCTCCTTCCTCATTCCAGATGTCACACCAAGCACCTTTCTAGCCATCTCTCTTACTAGCTCTGCTGTAGTTACCCAGCTATTCGATAACTCTTCACTGCCACTCAGTGCCTGTCTTAACTCTTGCCTGAACATCACCTCACAATTACCCTTTTTCAATTTCCACCATTTGATCCTTGGTGCTGCCCTCACACTCATCCTCCTCTTCTTGATCACCAATGTCATCCTACAAACCACCATCCTGTGCTGCCTAACTACACTTTCCCCTGCCACCACTTTACAATCTCCATACTGCTGATCACTAATCATCACATCCCTTCTTAACCTAGCTTCCAGTACTCTTTCCCATAACTTCATACTGTGACTGATCAGCTTAATTCCTCTGTAGTTACTACAGCTCTGCACATCACCCTTATTCTTAAAAATCGGTACCAAAACACTTTTTCTCCATTCCTCAGGCATCCTCTCACTTTCCAAAATTTCATTAAACAATCTAGTTAAAAACTCCACTGCCATTTCACCTAAACACCCCCATGCTTCCACAGGTATGTCATCTGGACCAACAGCCTTTCCATTCTTCATCCTCTTCATAGCTATCACAGATATATATATATATATATATATATATATATATATATATATATATATTATATTTATGTTTTGAGACTGTAGCTAAAGCCATGAGTTACAAAATGTATTCATAAGCCAAGAAGAAATTATACGCATCAAAGAAAAGTCCATCATGCATTCGTCTGAATTAAATTATTTGCCTTTTTTAAGACAGATAATTGTTTCTGTTTATCTATCTATCTATCTATCTATCTATCTATCTATCTATCTATCTATCTATCTATCTATTTATCTATCTATCTATATATATATATATCTATATATCTAATCTATCAATTTGTTTTCTTTTGGTTTTGCATTGTTATCTTGTAGTATGACACTATGGAAAAACAGCAAAACAAAAATAAAAACATTTAATGTTTCCTTTTTTCCCTGTTTACAGAAAAAAACAGTAAGTCAAGTACTATGAATGTATGTTCTCAGCAACCTATCAGAAGTTCTAGAGCTGATACACAAAGCTTGCAAAAAATTGGCTGGAATGTTTTTTAGTTAACAGCAGATTGTGAAACCTGAAGTTGCAAACTGAAATCATTTTTGCAGGGGTCAAGCTGCCCTGCACCTTGCAATGTTTGGGCTTCACCCTCACAGCACTGCTAAGAATATTTATTATCTCTGAGATCAATGTAAGTTGAAGAAGTGGATATTTTAAAAGACACAATAAATTTGGAATTATTACATATTTCCCTGTTATCAGACTCAGCATTTCCCAGTTCTCAGGATCATAGTTATGGTTCTTAAGCATGTGAACCTTTATGTAGTCTACCTCATTTGTAGACTCCTCTTACATAAGTGACCACTGCTTACTTTTGCCCACTTTTTCTGCCAAAAGAAGTCATAAACTCTGTAAAGCAGCATCTTATCATACCCGAAAACAGTAGGAGGAATCTTGCCTCTGGACACAATTGACAACACTTGATTAGTATAACAATATGACTGTGACATTACTTTACAGATTTTCTTGAGCATTTGTCTGCCATTGCAGGACAAATATTACATAGCCAGGACCATAAGAGTGAAAAGGAAATTGTTCTCTACTCTGTATACTGCCTGGGCCATATACAAATACACCAGACCTTCTGGCGGTTATGAGCAGTACTCTTCACTAACAAAAAGTGCATGTGCCTAGTTGATAAGGTATATTATCCTACCTCACAAAACATCAGTAATGCTATTTGGAAAGCAAAGTTTTTTGGAAGGACTTTCAGACAGATTTACCCTACAACATCCTAATTCACAAATATTTAGTGGTTGTCCAACATCTGATTTAAATTTATGGCAATCTCAACTGCAGAGCATTAATTACCTCAGTCTTTTGATTCCCCAACAACTCACTGTCACCACCATTAACTTTACGCTTCAGCACAGGATATGTTTGGCTTCTTAAGTGACTTTCAATTCAAGTTGGTTACTTTATCTAGCAGTATAAAATGGCCAAGAAAGATTCTCAGCTATGGAAAGGAAAGGGAACATGTCTCTTTCACAAATTGAACATGGCATTTAATAATTATGTTGCCATCCCACTCCAGGATATCATTAGCAAATCATCTACTGTCACATTTGTGGAATTCTGGGAAATTAACACTGTCATCTCAGTTAACTCCTACAGACCTATTGCTCTTTTGCCACTTCTTGGCAAGATTCATGGTAAAAATCAGCACAATCTCAAGTACAACACCAGATTGAAGTGTATGATCTCCTTACAATCATTACCATGGGATTAGAAAATGCCATGTCATGAATGCTGCACTGTTTACTCTGAAAGCTATAATCTGTTGCTCTGTACATGATATAAAACTTCCCAGGAGCCATGCTCATTGCTTTTTCCAAAGCTTTTTACCTTATTGATCATTCTGTTCTCAGCAAATCTCTACCATCTGGGACTCATTTCTTTCATATTAAAAAGTTTGTATGGATACATCAATAGTAGATGCTTCAGGGGCGGAGCCTAGATGGCCAACTGAGAGCAGTGAAATTTGAGAGCTCCATAAACTATTATAATATTATAGGAAATTGTTATTATTTTCAAGTTTAAACATCAGCAATCTATAGATAAACTACTAAACTACATAAATATCAATTTTAGTGGAGATATACAAACATTTTCCTCTCAAGTAAATTGGAGATATGTTGAGTCACTGAATATGAACAACTCAAGGGATTCTCATCCAGATGCTGCTTTGAAAAAAGAACTGCAATTGATGACATCTACATTACAGAAACTATTTTTGAAGATGGATGGGTTTAAAAATGACTTAGAACACCTCAAATTAAATTCTCAAAAACAGACTGATACTCTTAAGGAACTATTATAGAAACACCAAAAAAAAATAACAAATATAGAGACTTCTCTAAAATGACATTGAAGGGAGACTTAAAGAAGAAGAATTCCAAAAAGAATGTCTGCTTAAACAGAATACGTGGCTGCTTAACAAAATAGATGACTTAGAAAACAGGGAAAGGAGAAACAACATAAGGATCTTTGGTCTGCCTGAAAACACTGAAGGAGAAGACATTATTTCATTCTTAACAACCTGGAATCCTGAATTTTTAGACTTGAAAGAGGAACTTTCATTTGGAATTGAAAGGGTGCATAGAGCACAGAGGAAACCTGCTTCTAACACAACAAATACTTCACCTGGATCCATAGTTATAAAATTTCTTTCATTTCTGGACAAGGAACTAATATTAAAATCTGCTTAGAGAAAATCACCCTTAAAATACAATCAAAGCCTGATAAGGTTTGACAATGATTATTCTTCCAGAATACAAGAACAAAGGAAAAAAATCTGGCCAATAATAAAACTGTTGAAACAAAACAACACTAAAGCGCAGCTGGCCTTTCCAGCCAAGATAAAAATACTTGTTGCCAATGAGATGAGAACCTTTAATGACTTAGAAGAAGCTACTATAGTCATCAAAAACAACAACATACTGTCCATCCTAGAAGAAATGGAATGGATGGACCCTACTCTTAAAAGAATAAAAGAAACAAATCCTTGGACTTGATGCTAGAAAGAAGAAACAAAAAACTGATTCCAAGATAGCTGTCTCAAAAAAATAACTCTTACAACTACATCTCTCAAAGTATCAACTGATATGGTACATCACTTGTCATCTGTTTTTCTTCAAAAAAAAATTAGGGTTTCTTAAACAACTGAGAAACAGTAATGATTTATTCAGAAGGTTCAAAGAGTCCAATAATTCTTCACAAACAAAGGTAGGTCAAGATGGGTTACTATTTAAATTTTATATAAGCCAAACAAAGTAACATATAATACAAACATATACGTTTCTATTCCCTTACCTGAACTCAATGAATACTTATCTTGTTCACTTTTCATTGATTTTACTTATAATAATTTAAGTAATTAATTACCTAATTCAGCAAGGTTCCATTCATCAAAGTTCACAATCAAATGCAACAAATCAATATCACATATAAAAGCAGTAACAGTAGAGTGTTTTGAAAAAAAATGCTGCCATGGAGAAATTTGCCTTCTTCAGTTAACGTATGATTTAGAAATGTCATGTATATCCTGGTTAAATAATAGTAGTAAGCTGTTAGTACAATTGTCATCATTATTCTGTCTAAAAATAGTTAATATCAATTATGGCAGGTATCAAAGCTAGGAGTGCTGTTTGAGCAATCCTGATATGGTGTGTGTGGATGCAGCTGTGTCTGGTAGCTAGTACAAATGTCATTATTATTCTGTCTAAACATAGTTAATATCAATTATGGCAGGTATCATACCTTCAAGTGCTGTTTGATCAATCCTGATATGGTGTGTGTGGATGCAGCCGTGTCTGGCAGCTATTAAAAATGTCATTATTATTCTGTCTACACATAGTTAATATCAATTATAGCAGGTAACATAGCTTTGAGTGCTGTTTGATTAAGCCTGACATGGTGTGTGTGGATGCAATTGTGTCTGGCAGCTGTTGTATATTGTGGTTTTCTTCACCAGGAAGCTGTGGTTTGTGGCTTGTGATTGAGGTTTACTGATGTTTGTGTATTAGGAAGAGACATTTGGTGTTTTAGCCTGGATCCAGGTGAAGGGGGTAGATAAAACTGTGATTTGGGATATTTTGGCAGAGAATAGTTTGTTTAAACATCTGAGTGAGAGGTGAGAAGGCTGGAAGAATGTGTTATCTCTTGTTGTGGTGGGTTGTTGGGAGTTTTTTTTTTTTTTCCATCTATTTGCTCTCCATTCTTTTCCTGGCTGCTGCCTCACTGAAAGGGAGAGAATTTAGTCTTGAAGTTGCAGTGAAGTAAATCTTTGCTTCAGGTGCATCGCAAGCTTCTGGTATGCAGTACACAAACACTCTAACAGAAACAGATGCTCCCAGTTTGATATGGTAACGGAGACAGAGTGATAATACTTAATGGTTCTGAGGAGCCTCCCAGATGATTCTTGGCAACAAAGTTTTTGGTTTAAAAAAAAATAAAAAAAAAATATATATATATATATGTACCCGCGGTGGTGGTGCTGCGGTAGCGTTGTCGCCTGACAGTAAGATGCTGTCTGGTTAGATTCTCAGCTAGTGCGTGTTCTGCATGGAGACATGCGTGAATGGGCGTACCTTTGTTGAAGGTTGTGTGTCAAGCCTGGCAAGCCGGTACGTAAAAATCAACTGCCAATCATTAGCGGACCAGAGTTCTGCTGTGGCGACCCCTAACCGGGAAAAGCCAAAAGACACAAATATATATATATATATATATATATATATATATATATATATATATATATATATATATATATATATATATGTATATATATATATATATATATATATATATATATATATATATATATATATATATCTATATATAAAATAAAAGATATCTTTTAAAACACATGTACACATATTGGTGGTCTCCCGACACTTTGTTTAGCTCAATAAGTTGATTTTTGATAAAAAAAAAATAATAATAATAATAAGTGCAATTTTATACTTAAAATGTATTTTGGTCCAAACACATTAATTAGTTACATAAGAGTGGAAGTCTGAGTTATTGTGAAAGACTAAGAGCACTTGGTCTTGTGCAGTACCCTTTGCAGTGTTCTAGGAGGTGAGCTTGATCGGATATGTTGGGCATATGGGGATATCTGATTCTAGGGGTGTTTGCGGTTGCTGGGATGTGCTAGAAAGTCATCAAATTTCCTTCTTGGAAATATTTGTGTGTTGAATGGTTCACTAGCAGAGTGGCCACTGCATGGAACAGGCTTTTAAAATGGAACAGGACAAATATTAATTTCGATATTTTAAGAACAGCATGGAAACACACCACATGAACAAGTGAATGGTATTCTGGCAAAACTGGATGGGCATTGTTGCCCGCGCTTGAAGAACTGATAGGTGTGTATATAAGGATGGAAATATACTTATAACAAATAAGAAACTAGAAGGGTCTCATAATTTAAAGTCTATGAACTGTATAAACATGCTTGGAAGGAGCTAAGAATAAGCATTACAGCTTGTGGTCTGTCAAATAACTAAGCAACAGCCAAAAAAAAAAAAAAAACACACACACAATCATTATGTAATGTATGATTTTAGTAAATCTAGACATAAAATATATAATTGTCATATAAGATAAGCAGTCCCCTGAGGTTTTATATATGATACATCCTAGTTTACTATGATTGAATTGCTTGTCATCTATCTTTCATATAAATATTAATTGGATATACAATAACTAGACATTTATATTATATGAGAATTTTGTCTAATCTACAATAATACTATATATGTTTAAAATGACATAAATAGTGCTTATTCCTATTACAAATATTCTCCATATGATAATTCAATTTATGGAGCTCAGGTATTCTGGATTGTCAAGGTATGAGTGATAATCGGATAGACTTAGGTTTATCCATCAGATTAGGAATGATTTTCATTCCATGGCTAGTGTGGATCTTAGTTTTGTTAACATTTATTAATTTAAATGTGTTAATTTCACAAAATCATTTTAGTATGCCAGACCAAAACATTACTTTATTGGTAAACACTCAAAGTATAAAACTGAAAATTTCCTTTAAAAGCTCAAACATATACTTTACAGTTATCAGAGGAAAATGTTTATTAGTCACAATAAAACAAAAAATACATAGTCTAAATAACCTAAGATGGATTTGACTTTATTATCTTTGAATACCAATGGCTTAAACAATCCTAGCAAGAGATCAAATCTACTGAAATATTTAAAACTGAACAAAGCACACATTGTCTTCCTTCAAGAAACTCATTTCAAAACAAATGACAATTACAAATGGAATACTAAGGAATATATGATATTGGCACAATCCACTTTTAAGACAAAAACAAAAGCCGTAACAATTTTATGGCAAACAAATGGGATTAACCCAGAAATCATTTATAAGTATGAAGCCACAATGCTTCGCTAGGGACAGCTTGCACCTGTCACCCCTGGGCTTTCGGATATTGGCAGAAGTTCTTGCTACCCCCATAGTGCCTTTTTTAGGCAAGGCTCAATAGACAAACCCACCTCCAAAGGTATCACAAGGGATAAGAAACTAAGAGTAATGCTACTCAACGCCAGAAGTCTAAACCTCAAGATGCACACACTCAAAACTCTCCTTAGCATGGAGAACATCGATATCTGTGCAGTAACAGAAACCTGGTTCAGGGCTCCCGAGAGCACCCCAGCACTACCAGGTTATACCTCATACCATGCTTTTCGGCCCCAAAACATGGACCGAACCACAAAAGGAGGGGGGAGGTATCGATATTCATCAAAGATACCCACACCTCCAGGTTGGTGGCAAAGCACGAAGCATCAGAGACTATCCATGTGCAACTAACAGTGGGTAAAACTGCCTTCCAGTTTATAGCCTGCTACAGACCACCCTCCCAAACCCAGGAACCCTACTCGACCTTGTTGGGAACACTGGAAAATATGAAGGTCTCTCCAAACACCATTATATTGGGCAACTTCAACTACCCAAACATAGACTGGGAGCATTACTCTAGCTCCAACACCCTAGCCCAAAGGTTCCTAGAATTTATAAACTCAAATGCTATGGAACAACTTGTTATCACTCCCACAAGAGGGGAAAACATACTGGACCTGATCATCACCAACATGGGGACTCTATGCTCCAGACCAGAAGTGTATCCCTCACTGGTAAGATCAGACCATAAACTAATCTCACTGGATATTCACATCCCGACCCCACCACCTGCCCAGAAAACCACAGTGAAAAACTTCTCTAAAGCAAATTTCACACTCCTCAAAACTGAGGTGGAATCCTTCAAAGCCCCCGAGTCTGTGGAAAATATGGCCCAGACCGCAGAATCCTTTATAAATGCATTCTATGAACACCTTCAGGAATGCATGGATCATGCGATCCCATATAAAACCAAGACCCAATCCTCCAAAGGCAGACGTCCTGTCTGGTGGACCCCATCCATAAACAAACTATACAATAGAAGGAGGAAGCTACTACATGATAGAGGAAAATCCCAAAAAGGGAAGGCATCACTGATCAGTATTAGCAAAAAACTACGGGCACTCATAAAATTGTCTAAGGCCAGCTTTGAGAGAAAAAATGCACAGGATACTAAGGATAATCACAAGGCTTTTTTTAGTTATGTTAGGAACCTGGGTGGTAATTCCCAGATATGCTCAGAATTAGTCCAAAATGACAAAAAATACACCAAACCCAAAATATATTTTTTTTTGAGTGAGCAAATGAGATGGGTCCAGGAGTTACAGGACAGAAACAAGTGCAAATGCAGGCCTTCAAATCAGAAAGTTGAGAGAGATGGAAGACCGCCCAAATGGACAATAACTACAAATTCTGGGCCAGAACCACTCCTTATGTGGTAGACAGGTTACCTAATGCTTACCACTCCCACTGATAAGCTAAAAGGCTTCCCTCCAACACAGAAAGGCTTGGGGGGCTCATAAGCTTACAAGCAGTCCTGGATACAGCAAATCTGTATCTGGAACACTAATTACAGGAAAGGTAGGAAACAGGCTTACAATTTTTTTTTTCAGAAAAGTAGCAAAAACAGTAGTAAAAACAATTCACATGCAGTGCAAGCTGGCACACTTGAGTATGTAGCAATATTAGTCCACACACAGTTTGAAAAAATGTAATTAAATTAAAAAGGACTAAAAGCAAGTGCAGAAAGTGTTTATTAGGTAGAATGTGGTAAAGAGATGGGACTGGGGGAGTGTCCTAGATCAAATCTACAGTGGGGCGGGCACTGCAAAAGCCACCAAATTTAAACTACAACCATGAACAGGGAGGGGGGTGGGGAAGACAGTTTCAACAGAGATGTGAGGAATCACAGTGCAAATTATAAACCCAGAAAAATATATACTGATCTCTGTATATTTGCAGAACAGTAAGACAACAGATATCTAAGCAACAATTTAGCTCTATAATACAGAATAATACAGAAAAATATACTCAGCTCTATATATTTGCAGATAGTCTTGTAAGGCTCTCTCTCAGTGCACAGGTTACTGTTTTTAACAGGTCAAATTAAGGGAACCTGGAGTTAAGCAACACACAAGCTATAAAAACTGGTTATATCAGCTGAAGACAAGGCAGAAAATGAGGGTGGGGGTGGGGGTGGGGAAGACAGTTTCAACAGAGATGTAAGGAATCACAGTGCAAATTATAAAACCAGAAAAATATATACTGATCTCTGTATATTTGCAGAACAGTAAGACAACAGATATCTAAGCAACAATTTAGCTCTATAATACAGAACAATACAGAAAAATATACTCAGCTCTATATATTTGCAGATAGTCTTGTAAGGCTCTCTCTCAGTGCACAGGTTCCAATTTAAAATCAGGAGAGTTACCAGATACCCAAAAGACTGTGTCATCAGCATAAAGCAACATGTTGCTAAATTTTTGTATAAGGATTAAGATGTTATGTATAAATACTATGGAATTCATTCAAATGTATTTGAAAAAAAAAATTGAGAAATAGAAGATTCTTCAAAATTGTTCTTTCTTGTGCCCACTCACTACATACCCCAGTATTATCTTGTAATCCACACTGCTCTGTCCTTCAACCAATATTGAGTGTGTTATCCATATCAATTCACTAATCCTTATACAAAAATTTAGCAACATGTTGCTTTATGCTGATGACACAGTCTTTTGGGTATCTGGTAACTCTCCTGATATCCTTTAAAAAAATGATACTATCCTAGCTGATGTACCATAAACTTGTGAAAGAAAAATGGTCTAAAAAATAAACTCAGTGAAAGCATTGCAGTAGAGTTTTAGTCATTAGCAACTAACTGTTGTACATTTAGCTGGAATCTTATCCTAAACATAGTTGAATCTATAAATTATCTTGGCAAATGGTTAGACCCCACACTGTCTATCTCTGCACACAAATACACAATCTTTGCTCTACTCAAGCCATAGCTGGCACCTCTAGTGCCCAATGTCATTCCCCAAAATAGCATCCCTCAACTGCAAGCTGAGGAGCAAAAGGAAATGCATTCTGATCTGTCTGTCTGTCAGCAAATTCAGCATCCACTACTATCAATTTTCATCTCCCAATCATGTCCACTAACAACTTACACTAAGGATGTCTGTCCCTTCCACACCCTAGCTATGTTACTGTGCCATACATTCTACAAAAATAATCTCTTCCCTCCAGATGCCTTACTGACTCCAGTCACCTAACTAAGAAGGAAATAGCAGCTTCTTCCAACTCATAATCAAATACCCCCTTCTTATCACTGGCTGCACCTCTGCTAAAATTATTCCAAACTTCAGTCAATGTAGAACCACAGCTGTCATTTCATTGCTGCTGGTGGTAAAAGAGTACACCACTGCTCTGTAACTGTGCAGGGGCTGGCTGGCTTCTAATACCATTTAGTATCATATTACTTAGTGGTACACTTATTTATAAGGTCCTCTTTTTCAGACTAATGTAAAACATCATGGTACTTACTAGTAAACAACGCTTTTTTAAGTATTAAGACTCCAGTGCTCTCCAATATTTTATACCCCTTAACTTTGGTTTGTGGTGGTAATTTTCTCTTATCTCAGCTTTATCATCTTGAACAGTCATTCATATACATTTTGCCTAATGCCTTCCTTTGCTTCTTTCTCATTTCAGCTCAAATCCTTCTTATAACATCAGTCTGAATATAAATGTACTTCACCTGTACCTTGTTCTCCCTTGTTATTGCTTTACTTCTCCCTAATCGCCACCACTTCACTTCACCTGTGAGTTTTCATCTAGCAATGTAGACTGAGCGTGATAAGATGAGTGGGATCATTTCTGCATGTTGTTGCCTTTTACTGCTCATTTCTTTATTGAGTACCATGTATATCATGTGTATCATGTGTATCATGTGTATCATGTGTACCAAGTGTATCATGTGTATCATGTGTATCATGTTTACCATGTGTATCATGTGTATCATGTGTATCATGTGTACCATGTGTACCATGTGTATCATGTGTATCATGTGTATCATGTGTATCATGTGTACCATGTGTACCATGTGTATCATGTGTATCATGTGTATCATGTGTATCATGTGTACCATGTGTATCATGTGTATTATGCACATAGTCTTCACACTTGTCTGCTCAGTAATTGTGTACTTTCAGTATGGTTGTGTACTATGCTCTGGTTTTTCATCTTTTAGTCTAAAAGCTACCTAGCTGTTGAAAAATCATTTGGGTGAAACATTAAAGATGCATGTAAATATTTTGATGTTTCTTTATACAGTTAATTTCCTTACTGAACATCATTATTATATACATACTGGTCTCTCTTAGCTGACAGCTAATTGTGCACTTGAATACAAAGTATATACTATTCCCTATCCTGTATGGTAATCCTGTCTATTAGCTGCCTAGTTTCACAGTAATATCACGTTAGCTTACAAGTTGTACTGTTTCATTAAAAATAAACAATGTTAATTTGTATATTTTCTTTGTCAACGTTAGTAAAAATAATTAATAAAAATAAGTAAGTAACTAACTAAATAAATAAATTAATAAATAATGAGACCTCCAATAACCTAACCTAGACAGTACATAAATCCCTGTACTAAAACCTGAACCTAACCTAGACAAAACATAAATGCCTGCACTAAAACTTGTTCACAAAATATCTTATAACAGCTACAGAATTTGTTTCATGGCATCTGGTAAAGCCATAGGTTCTGTCTTGTGGACTATAAATGCTATCATAGGTAATTGAAGATGATAAATCAGTAACCCCTCTGTATTGCTCAAGTTGTAAATGCAATTTATACTGTAGGAACGATACCATTCCTGCAAATCTGTCTTGCACAGCAACCATCTCCAACTAAAATCCAATTTAAATTAAAAAAGCACTCGGATTTAAAAGGGCTTATTGACTATACTATATGTAAACCCAGAGGATTAAGGCACTGGCTGGCTGTTAATGAGCTGCTTGCAGGTGTCAAGGGTGCAGGATTTGATTGCCACCACCACCATTTACCTACCGTGAGACTCTGAGCAAGTCTCGTAACCTGACACTGCTCCTGGGTTGACCTAAAAAAGAGCACTTGTATCCAGTGGGCTTATCTGGTGAGCAAATCTGTAAAATTAAAAAAGCAACTGGGTCCAGTGATAATCACTACATGCATGCTCAATATTCCTTGGTTATGTCAAATGACCTGCCTTACTTTACCTGGTTATTTTGTGACAACTTGTTTCCATTTTATCTCTAACATTAATGTTTCTATGGAATAACAGCATGCAAAGCAATTATATGGACTAGCAGTATTTTATAATTATGTTTGAGCTGTATATTACAATTAATGGTGGCTGGTTTCATTCTTAGTCATTATCTGTATTCATGAGCAATTAAATCATATAATGATTTTACTCAAAGACAGTGCTCATGTTTTGAAGACATGGCTCTTGCCACATAGAAGATGGATGTCTAGCAATTATTCTTTTTCCAGCTGAAATGGGACACAGTCACTTTAGTTTGTTTATGCTATTCCTGGAACAGCTTCTTTGTACAGATCTGTAGATCCAGTACTTTAGACTTTACAATTAAATTTATCCTTAAGATTACTCAGAATAATCAGAAGCAAACATAGCCAGGTCATAACATGCCCTTCTCAGAACTGCACTTCTATCCCTTTGTGAAAGTCTAATACAGTAAGCAAAAGATATTACAGAATACCAAGCACATTACTAAAGATTGCTTAGTGTGTGTGTGTGTGTGTGTGTGTGTGTGTGTGTGTATGTCATGTGTGTGTGTGTGTGTGTGTGTGTGTGTGTGTGTGTGTGTGTGTGTGTGTGTGTGTGTGTATGTCATGTGTGTGTGTGTGTGTGTGTGTGTGTGTGTGTGTGTGTGTGTATGTCATGTGTGTGTGTGTATGTCATGTGTGTGTGTGTGTGTGTGTGTGTGTGTGTGTGTGTGTGTGTGTGTGTGTGTGTGTGTGTGTGTGTGTGCATGTCATGTGTGTATGTGGTGTGTGGTGTGGTGCAGGCTTCTATTAAATGCAACGTGTTTTGTTTGCTAGAATTTGAGGTGGGAGATTCTCATGATTTTTGTTTATTTTTACCATCTTTTGCTAATGAGAAAATGCTTACGGTTTCAATTCAAAACTAATGAGAAAGATGCATGACAGGTATAGAGTACATAAGCAGATTTTAATGCAGAAGAAAGTAGATTGTATGGATGTATATGTAAAAAATGAATTAAAGTAAATATCTAAATCTCTCTACCCCAAGCAAGGAAACGAATGACAGCCCTCTTAACCTCTTCAATTTCCTGTTACAAGCACTCTTCATGCTTTCTTAGCCATTTACCATTCAACATAGTGGTGAAACACACACATATATATATATATATATATATATATATATATATATATATATATATATATATAAAATATATATATATATATATGTGTGTGTGTGTGTGTGTGTATATATATATATATATATATATATATATATATATATATATATATAAAAAATCTGATACTTCAAAATTAATACAGCGGAGACAATATGATCAAAGTTTTGGAACTTTCAACATTAAAAATGGAAAATTCTGTTTTAAACATTTTTGCAGAGGGGAAAGCCCCCATGCATCCCCTAGCTGGTGGCTGCACTCCCACACCCTTGCTAATTAAATATACCAAATCTGAGATCACACTACATTGTGAAAAAGGGTAAATTTCTCATTTTGTGCTATACAGCGATCTCCATTCAAAATGTTTGAAGTTTCAAAACTTCAATTATATGGTCCCGACCATATCACTTTTGAACTTTTGAAACTTCAATAATCTGATAGGGATCCAGATATCTATATCTATATATTTAAATCTCTTTCTCTCTCTCTCTCTCTCTCTATATATATATATATATATATATATATATATATATATATATATATATATATATACATGTATATATATATATATATATATATATATATATATATATATATATATATATATATTTATATATATATGGGTTCATGTCTATGGATCGACAACTCAGTATATCGACATCCACTTCACCGACATCTAAAATAATCGACACCGCAAATCACGGACATTTAACAGGTAAGAGATTTAAATTCGTAATCATGCCTACCATGTTTTAGTGAGTATGGCAGTGTTATGCATGTTTGGTAGGCATGATTAGCTTAATTTACATCTCTTACCTGTTAAATGCCCCGTGATTTGCGGTGTCAATTATTTTAGATGTCGGTGAAGTGGATGTCGATATAGTGAGTTGTCGATCCATAGACATGAACCCATATATATATATATATATATATATATATATATATATATATATATATATGTACAGATATAGAACTATATATATATATATATATATATATATATATATACATATAAATAGCCATATATATATATATATATATATATATATATATATATATATATATATATATATATACATATTTGTCTATAGCTATATATATAAATATTGTGAGTGTGTGTGTTTTACATGCATTTGCACAGGGTTTATACAATATCTCATGCTGCTAACAATTTATTGTGCTTCCAGTAAACAATCTCTGGGACCAGCTTTTCTCTTTAAATTGATGCTTATTTATAAGAATGATCATAAATGGGGAGTAACAGAAAAATATTTAGTCATAGGTGCACTTATACCCATGAACAATTGCAAGCTTACAAAATCCAATCTTTTACAACAGTGTGCACAAAGAGTTTTCAAAAGTTTAATATGTCCTGTTTTAATTCACATAGTTACAATATTCTTTCATAGTTATTATACAGGGTGTTCTCCCCTAGATGGCTAACAAAATAATCAATACGTTAGAGATGGTACTCATTCCCATTCTATATACTTTACTATAGTGTTCAGTCCTAGGAATCTACTACATTCTGCTAACCAGTGTAGCAAGTGTCTCATTTACACTGACAACCCTTTCCTCCTAAATCACTGATGTACAATTTGTGAGAGATGCATCTACACTAAGAATCTGGAATTCTTGCTCTCTCATATACAGAACAATAACACTGAGAAGGTTGTCAGCTCACAAACTACACCTCCTTCGCAAACCATGCACTCAACACATAAACCATCATAAGTGGATGTACTCATCAGAAACCTACCTAAACATGAGAGACGTTCCAAACCCAAACATACTACACCTAATACAGCACCTACAGCACACAATACACATAAAACACAATTATCAGTGTCTCACCAAATAAGCCCCTAAGGCAAAGCATATGGAAACCAATTATTTTAGTCATAGGTGACTCCATTTTGAGACACACAGATGTCCCACTCATCATGTTGGACAGTTTACAGTCAGCTGTCTATCAGGTACCAGAATCCGTCCGATCACAAATTTACTCAAGTCTCTCAACAAGTACTGTTATGACACTGTCATAGTTCATGTTGGTGTGAATGACTTGAGATGCACCTCACTGGATCCCTATCAGATTATTGAACAGAGACATGACTGAGCTTTCTGAATATGTTTCCCAGGCAGGTATGTCCCTATCATTGAGCAGCATTCTACCCTCACGTAGGATTATACCACAATATAAACATAAAATGATTGGCTTCAACAATTGGCTTAGTTTCTGGTATTATTCTATGGGGATCCAGTTCCTGTCAGCCTGGGATGACATGGTTGATAGACCATGCTGCTTTGCCAGAGATGCTTTCCACCTGTCAGCTCTAGGCTTTTAGTTACTGGCTAAGCACTTGCCTCCCCATAGTTCCTTTTTTAAGCGAGTCTCAAGAACAAAATTCCAACATGAAAATATTGCTCACAAATAAATTAAAGGATATGCTCTTAAATGCTAGGAGTTTAAATCAAAAACTGCACTCTCTAGAAGCACTCCTCTCCCTGGAGGATGTTGTTGTCTTTACAATCACAGAAACTTGGTTCAGGGCCACAGACAATACCCCAGTCTTGCAAGGCTACAATGCCCTCCACACCTTCAGACCACAAAATGAACATGTGGGAACCAAAGGAGGAGTATGTGTCTTCAACAAATATAAATTCACCTCTAGACTGGATAGACAGGAACATTTCATGGAGTTTCTCCAAGTTCAGCTAACTGTGAGTAAGACCCTTCTGCAAGTCATCATTAGGCATAGGCCCCCTTCATTGAACCATAATACCCACACTGCCTATTTGGACCTAGTTGAGTCAATCAAATTACAAACAAACAATCTAGTCATGGGCAGTTTTAACTATTCCTCCATTGACTGGGAAACTTATACAAGTGCCAACATGCTTGCACAAAGGTTCCTCGACTTTGTTAACACTAATGCCCTGGAACAAATATTATGCAACCCCACAAGGGGCTCAAATATTCTTGACCTGGTCCTCACCAACATGAGTGACCATTGCATGACCACAAGTATAAGACCCTCACTGGTTAAATCTGGTCACAAATCAGTCACATTTGAAGTAGCTATAACACCTGTACTCCTCTAAACATTTCAACAAAGCTAGTTATACCCTCCTAAGGGATGGCATAAATAATTTCCAAGCTCCTCTTCCCACAGATGGCTTTGACAACTATACTAAGGTATACACAAATGCCCTGTGCAATCAAGTATACAAATGTGTTGACACTTCTGTACCTGATAGGATTAAAACAAGATCCTCAAGAAAAACAAGCTTCCCTGGTGAACATCTAGCATTAATAATTTATACAACAAGAGGAAGAAGTTGCTGTCTAAGAACAAAAAAGAGAGAGGCCCCAGCACTGGATGAACACCCTCCTCTGCTTCAACAAACAGATAAGACAACTATTAAAATCCTCTAACAGCAGCTTTGAAAAAAATTAGTAACCATAGCTAAGGATAACCATAAGGCATTCTTTAGCTATATCCATAACCTAAAAGGTAGGACCCAGAAGTGTGCTGCACTATCTGCAGATGGCAACACACACACTGATCCTGTGAAAATAGCTAACCTATTAGCTCTCAGGTTTGCCAAATATTTCAACCCCCTGTCCTTTCGAAACATTACACAAAGCATTCCGTCTACATCTCTCCCACTTTGCATTTCCAAAGAGCAAGTCAATAATGCTCTCTCCAGTGCCAAAAACACAGCCTCTGTGTGACGGGATGGCATCCCAGGTTGTGTTTTAAATGTCTAAAATGTCAGTTAGCAACTCCATTAGGTACTCTCTTCAGCCACAGCCTGAGTACTGTTTTTGTCCCTAATAAATGGAAAATAGCAACTGTCATCTCCCTTCATAAAGGGGGTACAGCAACAGACCCTGGAAACTACAGACCCATAAGCTTAACCAGCCTTATCTGTAAGGCCATGGAATAAATCATCATGGACTTTATAAATAAGGATATAGGTTATCCTCAAACCCTGTTCTGACAAAGTTTGGTTTTGTCAAAGGCAGGTCATGCCTGTTAAACCTGGTGGACTTCTTTGAAAACATCAACAGAGCCATAGACAAAGGCAAATCTGTGCATACATCCTACCTTGAATTAGCCAAGGACTTCAACACCCCACATTCAGGCATCATTGATAAACTCTCGCAGTTGAATATCAACACTTATTTCATCAGGTGGGTTGCTAACTGGCTCACTGACAAATCACACTCAGTCAAAGTTGGTGACTTTACCTCAGCCAGCAGACCGTTACCAGTGGGGTTCCATAGGGGTCAGTGCTGGGCCCTCTGTTGTTTAGAATATACTTCGAAGAAGTTTAGACCAAAACAGAAGGGCTGTGGCTGACTAAGTTTGCTGACGACAGCAAATTAGGTGCAATCATTGAATCCCCAAATGTTGTCAATACACTTCAATAGGTACTTACACAAACCAGTGACTGGTGCCAAAGTCAAGGACTCAAGCTCAATGCTAAAAAATACATCATCATCCCCTTCATTAAAAATGATATCCCTGCAGACTATCATATAAATAAATAATAATAACACCTAAGTAGTAACTCAGTAATGAGAGACATGGGAATGCCAGTTGACTGTAGCCTAAACTTTGACCATGTGTCTACTGTAGTAAGGAAAGCATTCTATGTTGCACACCTCATTAGCAAAGGCCTTGCCTCAAGAGTGAAAGGGGTCATAACTCCCCTGTACTCGACCCTCATCAGGCCAGTAATTGAGTACAATGCTTCCTTTGGTATGTATCTTACCAGGCACCTGTAACAACTTGAGAGAACAAAGAGATCTCTAACCAAGAAAATTCAGGGTCTCCAGGACATGTCATACATTGACAGACTTAAGTCACTGTCACTGTATACAGCAGTGTACGAACTACTTAGAGCAGACTTGTGCCTGGCCTACAAAGCAATCTTGGATCCAAACCTAATGGAAATGCTGCACATCTACAAGTCAAATGGCACAAGGGTCAGCCACTCCAGGGACCTTAACCTGGCCTGAAACATAGATAGGACCTGCTAGAAAGACAGATATGTCTTTAGGAGTTGGCCACTCCTTTGGAATAAACTACCAATTCGCATCAAACAAAGCCCCTTTACGACCCTGTTTAAATGTAGCCTAGATGACTGGATGGGAAACCATAAACTCCTGCCTAGGAGTTCACCTATGACCCTCCTAGATATGGGCAGCCATTGTTAACTAAGATCTTGAGTTTTAGCAAGATGCTTTATATTGGGTTTTTCTAGCATTATATTGGGTACACATGACTAGGTTTATAAAGACCTTCTGGTCAATAGCCCAGTAACCATTTATGAACCAATGAATCTACAGGCATGGATAAATCAAATAGCTTTCCCTACTACATACTTTATCAGGCAAGGGGTAAATCTATTTGTTTCTCCTTTGCAATTTATCGGTCCTATCTACTTTCTAAGTTCCATTAACACATTCCAGATAGCTTTTCCTTAACATGTAGCTCCCTGGAGGATAAACTTCAGAATCCTCTCTAGAGCCAGAGTTGTTAATTCTCTCATGAGTTGGTGACCATGATATACATCTGGAGGCCACTGCTGCATACTAGTTGCCGTGGAGACTGTGACCATGATATACATCTGGAGGCTGCTGTTGCACACTAGTTGCCGTGGAGACAGTGGCCATGATATACATCTGGAGGCAGCTGCTGCATACTAGTTGCCATGGAGGGTTGTCTCTAATTCTAGTTTAACTGTCTGCAACCTCAACTGGTTAGCAAACATAGTGCCACAACGAGCAGTGTGCTTTCCAAGAGTAACAGTCAATACAATGGACTTAAAACCACCCATTCAAGCATCATTAGCTGTCATAAGCAAGGGACAGACCATTTGCATTTAAAATCACCCATTCAGGCATCATTAGCTGACATAAGCAAGGGACAGACAATTTGCATTCACGCAACTGCAATCTTTATAATGCTGATTTTTATAATTATAAAGTTGGAGCTCCAGGTCCATACATATAATTTGGGGTTGCAATCCTTCCGACAGTATAGCCACTGTAAAGTGGGATGGTCAGTGACTGACAAAAATAAACAGTATGCTAGAGTGCTGAGAGCTTATATTATAGCAAGACAGTCTTTCTCTAGCTGATTATATGTTTAAATTGTTGAGTTTTTTACTTATATACCAGATGGGATGACACTAGACTATGCATATGTCTATCTCAGAAGCATTTGTGTCCACTAAAATTTACCAGGAAAAGACTGCACTTAGCAGTATTAATTTTGACCATAATGCATATCTTTTTGTTGTTTAAAGGATAGTTTTCTTCTCCTGCTCACTTAACCTTTAGTGAAGATTTACAATCGGTAGGATCAATCAATGGATAAGCAAAGGCAGCAATATTAGTAATAAATTTATGATGATAAGTAATTAGGTATAAAAACTTCTTAGTGGCTGGCATTTCCCAGCTTTATACTTTTCAAGTTTCTCAGCCTGTGTTTTTGCTTAAGATATAAAAAATATATATTCTAAATAGTGGTCTTCTGTTATGTCTGTGTTATAGAATGGAAGCATGTGAATGCTCATTCCCCCTATGCCCAAGTATATATACCACCACAAAATCTGTGACATGCAATATCCATCAAATGTGATTGGGAAGTGTGCCTAAGCTTAAAAAGACCCATTGCATCGATAGCTTACTATTCTACCAGGATACTGTGATACTATGTATCTACAGCCAAAATGTTTCTAATGTATTTATATTTATTTAAGGTTCTAGCTACAATTTAAAATATCCAGTAAATCATCTATCTGTGACCTTACAGGTCTGCCCATAGTAAGTGTCCAGTTTTGTGTGTGTGTGTGTGTGTGTGTGTGTGTGTGTGTGTGTGTGTGTGTGTGTGTGTGTGTGTGTGTGTGTAATGCATGCACAAAATATTTTTATATTAAGAAATATATCTACAATTATTTCCAAGGTTCACAAAAAGTTACTTTAGCATTGCTTTTGTGAATTTCATCGAAATTGAGTTTGAGTGATCAACATGATTCCTTTACAAAACTGATGTGTATTTTTCACAGTTTGATCATTACATTTCATTATGTATGATAAGTAAGTGTCTTATAGTATATTCTAATGTTAAATAGTTCCTCTGTCCATTTTATCTGAATGATTAGTGTCCACGTTGAAAACTCAATAACTGTTTGGCATTTTGGTGCGAAGTTTTCAGGGCAGCCAGTTAAGGGGTCTTACTGGACTTCGGCCTAATGTTGTGTTATTCCTTATTCCTGTAGTAATGTGCTTGTATTAAAGTAACCAGCTACTTCTTGCCTCCTTTTATACTCAGCATTTCCTACCTATAACTTGTCTGCCTCTCATTTCTGCCACATATATCCCCATATGCTAGTAGTGCAGTCAAGAATTTGCTAGTAACAAATGCAAAATTGTTTACTATTAGCATTAGCAATACCAATTCAAAACAAATCGGGCATTAGTGGTAATTGAGAATAGTGATCTCCAAAGCCCACCTTTTACTTACTATTGATTGCTGCTATCCTCTTTTACCTTGGTTTCTCACTCTTGAAACACCTGTTGACGCATGTCTGTAGCAGCAGTCAACAATTCAAAGTATTTGAAACTTCTGGGCTCCCATGTTTTTGGCTTCAGCTTTTATTTCAATAGCAATTGCTGGAAACCAAAATCAGTCTAGTCTAATTCTTTTGATTTAATAATTAAATATGGGTTCAGAGTCTGCCTTCTCACTCAAGATCAATTCCTGTTTCTTGCTCAAGGTGTGTTTATCAACATGCCCTTCATTCAGCAACATCATCTTATGGGTGAGTTGCATTAAAGTGAATAGAGCCCAAGTATACCAGTGTACACATCACAATTTAGATGTTCCAGCTATCAATCAGCAAATGGTCAGTTGGTCTTGTAGCTGTTAAAAGTGCCACTGAGGCTACATGGCCAACTAAGAGCAGTGGATTTTGAGGGCTCCATAAACTAGCATAATAATATAGAAAATTTTATTATGTTCAAGTTTAAAACATCAGAAATCTATAGATAATCTACTAAACTACATAAATATCAATTTTGGTGGAGATATACAAAATTTTCCTGTCAGGTAACTTGGAGATATATTGAGTCACTAAATATGAGCAACTCAAGGAATTCTCATCCAGATGCTGCTTTGAAAAAAGAACTGCAATTGATGACATCTACCTTACAGAAACTATCTTTGAAGAAGGATGGCTTTAAAAATGACTTGGAAAACCTCAAAATAAATTCTCAAAAACAGACTGATACTCTTAAAAAATTATTACAGCAACACGATACAAAAATAACAAATATACAGACGTCTCTAAATGACATTGAAGGGAGACTCAAAGAGGAAGAAATCCAAAAAGAATTTCTGCTTAAACAGAATACATGGCTGCTTAACAAAATAGATGACTTAGAAAACAGGGAAAGGAGAAACAACATAAAGATCTTTGGTCTGCCTGAAAACACTGAAGAAGATGTTATTTCATTCTTAACAACCTGGATTCCTGACTTTTTAGACTTGTGAGAGGGACTTTCATTTGGAATTGAAAGGGCACATAGAGTACTGAGGAAACCTGCTTCTAACTCAACAAATATTCCACCTAGATCCATAGTTATAAAATTTCTTTCATTTCTGGACAAGGAACTAATATTAAAATCTACTGGTAGAAAATCACCCTTAATATACAGTCAAAGCCTGATAAGGTTTGACAATGATTATTCTTCCAGAATACTAGAACAAAGGAAAAAAAGACTGGACAATAATAAAACTGTTGAAACAAAACAATATTAAAGCACAACTGGCCTTTCCAGCCAAGATAAAAATACTTTTTGCCAATGAGATGAGAATCTTTAATGACTTAGAAGAAGCTACTATATTCATCAAAAACAACAACATAGTGTCTGTCCCAGAAGAAATGGAATGGATGGCCCCTACTCTTAAAAGAATAAAAGACACAAAACCTTGGACTGATGCTAGAAACAAAAAAAATGATTCCAAGATAGCTGTCCCAAAAAAATAACTCTTACAACTACATCTCTCAAAGTATCAAATGATACGGTACATAACTTGTCATCTGTTTTTATTTCAAACAACTGAGAAACAGTAATGATTTATTCAGAATGTTTAAAGAGTCCAATAATTCTTCACAAACAAAGGTAGGTTAAGATGGATTACTATTTACATTATATATAAGCCAAACAAAGCAACATATAATACAAACATAGAAATTTCTATTCCCCTGCTTGAACTCAATGAATACCTATCTTGTTCATTTGTCATTGATTTTACATATAATAATTTAAGTAATTAATTAACTAATTCAACAAGGTAACATTCATCAGAATTCAGACTCAAATGTAACAAATGAACATCATATATAATAGCAGTAGCAGTAGAGAGTTTTGAAAAAAAAATGCTGTCATGGAAATTAACGCCTTCTTCAAAGTATGATTTAGAAAGGTCATGTATATCCTGGTTAAATAATAGTAGCAAGCTCTTAGTACAAATGTCATACTTATTCTGTCTAAATATAGTTAATATCAATTATGGCAGGTATCACAGCTACGAGTGCTGTTTGATCAATCCTGATATGGTGTGCATGAATGTAGCTGTGTCTGGCAGCTGCTACAAATGTCATTTTTATTCTGTTTAAACATAGTTAATATCAATTATGGCAGGTATCATAGCCTTGAGTGCTGTTTGATCAATCTTGATATAATTCTCATTCTTTCTAAACATAGTTAATATCAATTATGGTAGGTATCATATCTTTGAGTGCTGTTTGATTAAGCCTGACACGGTGTGTGTGGATGCAGCTGTGTCTGACAGCTGTTGTATGTTGCCATTTTCGTCTCCGGTAAGTTGTGGGTTGCAGCTTGTGATCGAGGTTTACGGATGCTTGTGTTTTAGGAAGAAACATTTGGTGTTTTAACTTGGATCCAGGGGAAGGGGGTGGATAAAACTGTGATTTGGGATATTTTGGAAGAGAATAGTTTGTTTATACATCTGCTAAGTGAGAGGTGGAAAGGCTGGAAGAATGTGTTATCTCTTGTTATGACGGCTTGTTGGGAGTTTTTTTTTTTTTAATCTGTTTACTCTCTGTTCTCTCTATTCTTTTCCTGGCTGCTGCCTCACTGAAAAGGATGGAATTTAAGTAATATTAGGTATTTAATTTAGCCTCTGGTATGAAGTACACAGACACACTAACATAAACAAATGCTCCCTGGATGCTATAGTAACAGAGATAGAGTGGCATTAATGCTTAAAGGCTCTGAGGTGCCTCAGAGATGATTCTCGGCAATGAAGTTTTGGTTTAAAAATATATAATAAAAAGGCTGTTTCAAACCACATGTACACATATTGATGGTCTCCCAACATTTTGTTTAGCTCATTAAGTTGATTCTTGATAATAAAAAAAAATAGTAAGCGCAATTTTATATTTAAAATGTATTCTGGTCCAAACACATTAAGGACTTACATAAGAGTGGAAGTCTGAGTTATTGTGAAAGACTAAGAGCACTTGGTGTTTTGCAGTACCCTTTGCAGGGGTCTGGGAGGTGAGCTTGCACAGACATGTTGGGCATATGGGAATAGCTGTTTCTAGGGGGTCTTTGGTGTTGCTGGGATGCTTTTGAGTCATCAGATTTCCTATGTGGAAATATCTGTGGGAATGGAAGGTGTGCTGAGATGTTTGCTGGCAGAGTGGCCGCTGCATGGAACAGGCTGGTAAAATGTATCAGGACAAATATTGGTTTCAATATTTTAAGAGCACCCTGGAAACACACCACATGAACTAGTGAATTGCATTCTGGCAAAACTGGATGGTCATTGTTGCCCGTGCTTGAAGTACTGATATGTGTGTATGTAAAGATGGAAATATACTTATAACAAATAAGAAACTAGAAGCATCTCATAATTTAAAGTCTATGGACTGTATAAACATGCTTGGAAAAAGCTATTAATAGGAATAAGCATTACAGCTTGTGGTCTCTCAAATAACTAAGCAACAGCCAAAAAAAAAAACACCTAGTAGTTATGTAATGCATGATTTTAGTAAATCTAGACATAAATAAATATAATTGTCATATAAGATGAAGCAGTCTGCTGAATTTAGATAGTAAACACAGGATTTACTAACATGGGCTTGTGTAGAATAACACTACTGTCTTAATTTGTCATAAATGACATACACTACATTGAACATCAAGGGGAAGAATGATGATCTTATATAAGTAAATATGCATAACAAGTCATGTAATTGCTTTAACTTGAATTGTGGTTTTGTAAGCCATCATGACCATACATAATATTTAAGCTGTTACCAAGGTAACTAATGTTTTATACATGACATCAAACTAACAAAGTTGTTCAAGGGAAACAATAGAATACTGAACTAGGAATGTCAGAGAATGTAACAATCACATTCTGATCAAATAGTATTAAATTGGCAATAATCACTCAGTTTAACCTTTGCTGATTATATAAAATAGAATGTTGCCATTTAAATCTAAAAACGTTCAGTATATGCCATAAAATGGCAATTTTTAAATATGGAAAGGGAATTTGTAATCATTAATTGCAATACGTGATTTTTTTTTGTTTTTAACCTATAATTTCACTCATTTTATAATAAGAAATGACAGGTATGAAGATCCTTATGTGTAAGAAGAGGGATGTACTGATAATCAAAATGCACTAACTTTCATCAATGTTCACATAAAACAAACTTGATGCTTTAAGTAAGTTAGCAACAAGCAAAACAATTTCTTAAATGCTGGCAAACAATGAAATATAACTTCTGATATATCCAGTAAAATACATTGTATTATAAACATTAGATATAAATATTATTACTATCTATTTATATTAAGGAATACGTTTTGAAATACTTCATAAATAAGGGTGAGTATGTTAAATAACTGTGTGCTATAATCTTTTACTAAGGTTTTATGTATGATACATCTTACTTTACTATGATTGAATTGCTTGTCATCTATCTTTCATATAAATATTAATTGCTTATACAATAACTAGACATTTATATTGCATTAGAAATCTGCATAATCTACAAGAGTACCATATCTATTCAAAATAATAAAAATATTGCTTATTCCTATTACAAAGATTCTCCATATGATAATTCAATTTATGGAGCTCAGATATTCTGGATTGTCAAGGTATGAGTGATAATCTTGTGGACTTATGTTTATCCATCAGATTAGGAATGATTTTCATGCCATGGTTAGTGCGGATCTTAGTTTTGTTAACATTTATTAATTTAAAATTTTATTTCACAAAAACATTTTTTGTATGCCTGACCAAAACATTACTTTATTGGTAAACACTCAAAGTATAAAACTGATAAATTCCTTTAACAGCTCAAACATATACTTTATAGTTATCAGAGGAAAATGTTTAATAGTCACAATAAAACAAAAAATACATAGTCTAAATAATCTAAGAAGGATTTAACTTTATTATCTTTGAATACCAATGGCTTAAACAATCCTAGGAAGAGATCAAATCTACTGAAATATTTAAAACTGAACAAAGCACAAATTGTCTTCCTTCAAGGAACTCATTTCAAAACAAATGACAATTACAAATGGAATCCTAAGGAATATATGATATTGGTGCAATCCACTTATAAGACAAAGACAAAAGCAATAACAATTTATGGAAAACAAATGTGATTAACCCAGAAATCATTTATAAGTATGAAGATAAAGATGGCTTTATGGCATTAGTAATGGTTAAATATAATAACAGAATATGGACCCCAGCCAATCTATAATTGTTTTCAGACATTGGAATAGGAACTGTTAAAAACACTTGGATTTCATTTCCAATAATTATAAAGGCAACTTAATATTAGGAAGAGATTTTAACTGTATATCTGATATTTTTGAAACTACAAATAAAACACTGCTGCATACACCTGCTGTATCAAGACCTTTAAACAAGTGGGTAGAATCATTTCATCTTGTAGATACTTTCAAATTTAAAGAAGATAAATCTTTACTGTTTTCCCATCAAGATCACAGGTTACCCAAACTAGAATAGATAAAATATTTGCTGTCCATCACTTACACTCTAAAATCATTAATTTCTCAATCACGCCTTGCCCCTTTTCAAACCACAATTCATTGATTCTAAAACTTCAGAATGGGTACAAACCATTAATCTTTAACTCCAGAATTCCAGCATATATAAGTAAAATTAAAGAGTTCAAATCCGGGTTATTATCTGAATTACAGTTCTTCTTAGATATTAATTACACCCCAGCGATAAATAAAATAATGATATGGGACTCATTAAAAGCTTACATTTATGGTAAAACCCTAACTTGGTATAAAAAATATCAGAGAATGGGATTCTGAATTATTAGATCTACCATCCAAACTTTTGACAGTAAAAGCTGAAAAAAATCGAAACCATTTGGAGATGAAAAAGAAAGTAGAAGTATTAAACAATAAATACAATGAAATTCGAACACATAAAACTAGTTTAGTTTAAATAAAAAACTAAAAAGTAATACCTTGGCCACTTCTCCCAAATATCTACATAATTCATCCACAAGAATCAAAATACAATCAAAAGCTGATAACATTAAAAGTATCTCCTATGAAAAGAAACAGAAAAATGTCATGGATATAGGTGACATTCTTGATGCCTATAGAAATCACTGTATAGAACATTCCAAAAATAAAATATACATATTGATCAATTAAATCTAGATGAAAAATACTAGAAAATTTTAAATTAGATCTCCAAGCACTCATATCCTACAAAGAAATTACAGATTCAGTAAAAGAGGGTAAAAATAATAAAGCTACAGGTATAGATGCCATAATTATGGAAATATATAAATGTTTTCCTTCGAAGATATTATCCCTCTTCCTTAATCACACCAATGCTAAAGGAAAACAAATTCACAAACCTTTGTACCTCATATAGACCTATATTATTATTAAATAATGACTATAAGATATTTATGACAATATTAACTAACAGAATAAAAATACCACTATCCAAAACAATAAATAATGATCCAACTGGAATTATATATCACAGGCACACACGACAATATTAAAAGGATAATTTCTGTTATATATTATGTTAATAAAGAAAATAAAGAAACACTCATAATTGACTTAAGTATAGAGAAAGCCTTTGATTCCCTAAATTGGGGCTATTTATTCAAAATCCTAATGTTATTTGAATTTCCTGCCTCCTTTGTTCATCTCCTAAAGAATATATACACAAATAATTTAGCATATGTCAAGTTAGGTCCTTTTTTACATCGGAATTTATACATATAACAAAAAGCACTAAACAAGGATGTCCCATGTCATCAATTTTATTTGCTCTGGCTATTGACATATTGGCAGATTCAATATGTAACAATATGAAAATCAAAGAAATAGATGTTTATAAACAATGCAATTCTAAAGTAAAGCTATTTGCTGATGACATATTACTAACATTATCTAATATAAAAAAGACATTATAAGAATTAGATATATTAATTGACAAATTTCACATGACTTCAGGACTCCATTTCAATAAATCAAAATCAATTTTTTTTTTATTTTTAAATAAAAAAAGAACTGCAGACAAAGGGGGATCACATCATAGGGAAACACGAATCTACCTTAAAATATCTAGGAATTGAGTTATACAAGGATAATAATCAATTAGTCTCAAAAAACTACAATAATATCATCAACACAATTAAAATCTCTGTGGAAAAATGGAACAAAATAATATTCACATTTGAAGATAGACTACAGTTAATAAAAACTGTTTTATTGACCAAGATCCTATATATATAGCCTTGGCAATACAACTGTTACCAGAAAGGAATATACTTAAAGAAATAAATTCATGCCTATTAAAATTGTTGTGTTTTCCCAAAATAAGCAGAATAGCTTTAATACATCATATCAGATGTGGAAATGGAGGATTAAGCTTTCCTGATATAGAAACATATATAAAAGCATCAATATCTAAAACAATCTCAGATTGGATAAGTCCAAATTACTCTGTAAATTGAAAAGAATTACTAGCTGTACAATCAATAAATGAATTTTATTTTCAAAAAAAATCAAATAACATGTAAAAATAATTTGCCATTGCACATATTATGTATTAGTATGCAATATAGCGTAACTAAACCCACTAAAACTCGTATGATCAATTTTTACATTGACTCATTTAGTAAAATTATTAATGCAAATATAGATTTAAAAATCTAGTTTGATCTTTTAACACCATGTATAGTCACAAAGAACTTTTCACATAAAATATATAGACAAATTATTTATTCCTGGGAACAGAAAGGATTTGTCTGTTGCCTCCAATGTATCAAAGAACTAAAAGTTTTAGATATGCAAGTAATAAAAACATCACACAAAATTCCACAACACAACTGGCTAACCTTACAGAATATTCTGTCATATTTGCCAGATTTAAGTAGAATAATTAAGAATTCTTCATTTAAAGAAATTGCTAAGTTTATGAAATACATATATGAAATCATATATAATGACTTTGACATGGGAAACAGTATTTCAAAATGTTACAAAATATTGATAAACTATAAAATAACACCCAGAACCTCATATTGGAAATATATAACAAAAGGACACTCGATACAGTTAACTGAAGATATTAAAACAAATAACTTATTAGCGATAAAATATACATCCTTTACACAATACTGGAAAGTTTTTAATTGGAAATGCTTGGACAATTTATTCTTAACCCCTGACAAAATCAGCAAAATTAGTTCTTCCATAAAAGGAATATGTTGGAGACGTGAGCAAGTACACAATGCAGATTGGAACTACATTTTCTTTGATTGTGTTAAAATTAAGCCATTTTGGAATGGTATTAATAACTTTCTACAAGCTTTATTTATTTTATTTAGCTAAAGCTCTTGTATTATTAAATGTGAACAAAGGTCCTCATTTGAATAGGTCAAACATGTATCTAGTATGGACTATACTTGCAATTTCAAGAAAGTGTATAACAAGAAGATGGAATACAAACACAATACCAACTTTGGATGACTTCTACAGCCTACTGAAGACCACAGCATTATTGGAAATTAAAATTAAAGAACTAAGAATTTATCCAAAGCCATTTATCAACAACCCTTGGGGAAAAGTCTTATTGTTGATTGACACTATGCAGTAATTGATCAGGCATTCTGATAATGGATTGGACATACTTATAAAGTAACTGTATACATTAAGATCTGTTATAGTGTCAGGCTAATGTAAATAGTGTACATAGTTATTTAAGAAGTTATATATAACTACTATGGAATTCATTCAAATGTATTTGAAAAAAAAAATAAGGAAAAAAGTGCCACTGAGAGTATTTCATGTCTGACTGAAGGACAATAAGAATGCATAGCAATTTTATTATCACAGATGCAACCATGCCTGTAATATTATTGCATTTTTCTTTTTTTCAAACTTACAATTATATTTTACCTGATATGAATGTGAGGTGCATCATTTGGGAAATAATTTGGGAAATATGTCAGAACATCATTCCTAAGCCACAGAATTACATTTTTATAAAATGTTCATAGACAAAGAGAAAGAACAGAACCAGGTATAGATAATTGTTTACTTATTTTTTTTCATCAGGCAATTTGATTCTGACTTTGTTATGGCAGGCAGAATTTGAGTGGTAAAACTGAAAAAAAGAACCTAAAACCATTTCAGAATATCTATTTTACTGCAATGAGAAAATATGGCTGGAGTACTCTTCTATGATTGACACATCATCAACCATAAAACTTAGTAAAATGGGAAATTTGTCAAAAAAAAAACAAGTTGAAAAATTTGATGTTTATCGAAAAAAAATCATAGAATCATTCATACATTTATGTATTCATTCATTCACTCATGCATTCATTCATTCTCTAGCTACCTACTTTCTATAATGCAGAGCCACAGGAGATGCAAATGCTATTGTAACATGGATCATCTTTGCATTGCAAGACGAAACCAGCAGAGCTGTAAGACCATAGGAATACACAAATTCTATTGAACTAGTGAGCATAGGGACCATATACCAATAAGAAGGCACCCTTTAAATGCACTTAATAGAGTATGTGGTGATACAGGTATATATTTCTGTCTACTCAACCCATCACCAAGAAAAGCTCTGTCAAGAGAGATTAAATTAAGCAGCTAGTATGTTTATTTTGCATACTTGTTAACCATGTAAGCTCACTGGTCCACTGAACATGAGCATCTCTTTCAAGGGGCTACTTTGGAGCCTTATCTTGTTAACTGACTTGTCCAGAATCACACATAATACAAATGGAGTTCATAGGTTCATAGATTAGTACTAAGCTAACTGCCCATGCGAGCCATTTTAAGCTTAGCCAATTATCCCTTGGGAGACCCAAACCCTGCACCTTGTATTTGTAAGGCAAACACCTTAACCATTAGGCCACTCTCCCAACTGCAGAAAGAATAGTGGTTTATGAAACAAATTAATTAAATGACTACTTGAGAAGTAGTGCTAATTAAAAAAATGGTATGAGTGATAAGAAAAAGAGTCATGCATAGTCACATATTTAACATTCAGCTTTGCTTTGTTTGCTATCAAAGAATCAATAAAACACTAGTAACATGCTTTGTACAGTGATTAACGTTCCAGCAACATCAATGTCAGTGCAGTTCAATGCCTAAATCTGTATGCAATATTGTACAGCTACAAAAATTGATGGAGCTGTGCCTACTGATTAGAATCCTTATTAAGCAAAATGAACTCCTTCAGACACAACTATTTTAAGCCTGTGAGCCTCATCCTGGCTGCTTTGGCTATTTGTGGGTCCTATATGGAAAATCTATTATCTGAAAATAAGATCTGACACACTGACTTAAAGCTGTCAAATAATTATGATTGGGCTTTTTTTTTTTTTGCTAAAATATTTTATTATGCCTTTAGTTCGAAAAAAAAAGAAACCTAAACCACATCTTCAATTTTATATATAAAATATGATGCTTGAGGTTAATAGCCTAAAAGGCCAAATTGTGACATGTATTTAGGCTATTAACCTCAAGCAATTTTTGTGCTATTCTACCATGGGGTGTAACCAACCCAGAATTAAGCTCAAAGTAATTTTAAAGTGCCAGCTATATATAATAAGAAAAGTTCATAGACAAAACCATCAATGTGAACAAATCATTTCATAACAAAGGACATACCAGTCAAAACCAGGAACATATAAAGTGAAATGAACATATTTCTCTATCCTTATATTAAACTGCAAAAGATCCATCCTGTATCCCTGTAAAAGTATATGTCTTCAGCTGAACATGTTAACTGTGTGCTAAAAAAACAATATTTAACACAATTTTTGCATGCTGTATTTAAGATGGTTTGCACTTTCAATGCCCACACCCTAAACAGTTACTCATTCCTTGCTTCTATCTCTTGCAAGAAGGAAAAAAGTAAGAAAATAAACTTGTTTTCTATACAACACCTTTCTTTTTTCTTACTGCATTTAATTCTCATAATGCCCAGCAGCTAAAACAAAATTGTTTGTCAAATTAAAACATTTCAAACACATAGCACTAAAAAGGTTCCATTTACTGTTCTGGTGTATTGTCCAGCTGCAACTCAGTGATACAAAAATATTGATACCTTGTCCTAGGGCTAATGGACAAGACCCAAAGCTGGAACCAGGCTCGTTTTGATTTCCTTCATTTACTGACCTAGGGAATAAGCTGTGATGGATTTGCGTTCTTGACCCCATCACAGGACCAATGTTTCACTCATTTCCTGGGTGTGCAGTGATGATTTTCATTGGTTTCTTTTCACTTAAACAATGCATATACCTTTATACTGGAGGGTCTGTATATGGTCTGAAACCACAGTCACTAGATTCCCCATTCCGCTAATGACTATCTGTGTGAATGAAGGATTGGTATAAACCCTTTTGCTGTTAGTTATCTGGTGTTGAGTATAAGCCACTGGGTAGCAGCTGAGAACCAAACATTTTAACAGTTTAAGGCAAGTAATAGCCTCTGAAGTGTATATATGAATAGTCTATTAATTCAGTATAGTACTTGTAGAGATAGGAATTGTATATGTCATAGAATTAGTAGTTTAGTATTATGACAAAGTTGTGAAATGTTTCAGTCATATTCATCAGCAGGCATTGTAGTAGAAAGGTTTAGTCAGCAAAGAAAATACAGTTCAGTAAAAGGTCCAGTTTTAGTTAGCTAGATATGCCTAGTGAAAGAGGATATGTCACACTTTACCTTTCCTTATGACAAAAGTTAGGGAGTATCCAGATAAGAAGAGAGAACTGTCAATTAACAGCAAATTAATGGAATTAATAGCGGATTTTATGATGGAAGCTGGTGCAGTCTTTGATCAGATTGGTTATCTGTTTGTATATCATCACATTTGATCTGTGGCCTTCTTTCTTCCAAAAGTGGGAGAGATTTTTTCAAATCTAATATGTTAACCTGCAGTCAGTTAGAATATAATTTCTTTCTGCCTGTAGAGAAGGGTGAATCATGATACCATGCTCACATTCCCTCCTTGAGGCTGCAGTCGATTCTTTGACAAAAAGTTTTGCTGATTTAGCTCCATATTGTTATTTCAGGTGGGACCACAGGTTTTCACCTAGTACTGGAATTGAAGGAAACAGTGGTTTCACAATGCACCCAGTTCTGCTCCTCTGAGCTATTAAAACTTTAGCTGTATGTGTTTTGATCACATTGAGTAATGTGGATTTGCCATCCCAACATCATGTAAAAATGGAAAAAGGAGGTTGATAACAATGACGTCTTGATACAAACATTCAATCATCATACAATCTTAATTTCACACAAAATGGCAGAAGACTTTAAACACAGACACTATCTTAGTTTCTTCTACTTGTGAACTCTCTGAAAGATTGTCTCCATGCATATTGTATATTAACAGTATTAACAATACAAGAGGTATTATATATATTCCCACATATACATGCATTTAAAGATGTAAATACTATGCTCACAAATACTGCTATGTTCACAAATACTATTATGCTCTCAAATATTGCTATGTTCACATCTTCCTTTAAAGAGAGAGAAAATCATTCTCTCTCTTTCAAAACTGGTAGTATGATTACAAAATTGTTTCATGCACTTATTTTACATTCTAGAATGCAGAAAAAACACTTATGACACATGGGAGGACTTTGGCTGACAAAGTTTGCAGACGACTGCAAACTGGGCGCCAAAGTGGAAAGTGCATCGGGCACGGATATCCTTCAGAAGGTACTCACGGAAACAGATAGCTGGTGCCAGAGCCATGGCCTGAAGTTAAACGCCAAAAAATGTATAGTCATACCCTTCAGGAAAAACAAGGTAACCCCAAGCTACCATATAGGTGGCAATCCACTAAGCACAGAAGAGGTTATCAGTGACCTGGGAAGCCAGGTTGACAGTGGCCTTTCTTTTGACACTCACGTTGCTAAAGTGGTTAGAAAGACCTTCTACATTGCCCACCTGATCATGAAGGGATTCACATCCAGATCTAGTGAGGTCATTGTTCCCCTGTACTCTTCACTTATCAGACCAATGATCGAGTACAATGCCCCATTCGGGATGTATCTCACCCGACATCTGCAGCAATTAGAGAGACCCCAAAAGTTCCTCACCAAAAGGATAAAGGGACTCCAAAATCTGTCATATGCTGCCAGATTGAAGAAACTCCAGCTCTATTCAGTCGCATACCGCCTGCTCAGAGGTGACATGTACCTGACATACAAGGCCATGTCCAACCCGGAATTAATGGACATGCTCCACCTCAAAAAATCCAAATCCACCAAAACCACAAGAGCAAGCGACTTAAACCTTAGCACGGATATAAATAGGACGTGCTGGAGGGATAGATTTATCACTCAGAGACTCCCTATGCTGTGGAATAAAATCCCGGTCCATGTGAGGCAGAGCACCTCGCTGGCTCTGTTCAAGAGAAATCTTGACCTGTGGATGGGAGATCGTAGGTTTACCCCGGGAATCATCTCTGTGTCACTGCTGGACAGAGGCACAACAAACTAATGGGTACAGTATTTTTTCATATAAGGGGTGGCGTAAGCCACAAAACTTTGGGCTAGGCTTATAAATGCCTTAGGGCAGATAGCCTAGTATAAACCTATGAACCTATGAACCTATGAAATGAATCTTAAAACAAGGTGCACTTCTCTCCAGCTGCTTTTTTAAAAGCTGTATTTGAGGTAGGTAAGCAATTTCTCAATGAGAGAAATACAGTTTACAAATTACCTTTAATGCTAAGCAAATTTGCAGATGAACACAGCTGCATTCATGATAACCATGTACTGGCTGTAGCTGGTCTGGACAATGTCATGTAAGGGTTAGATAAATAGTTAAACTTTCTCAGTTATTTCCAGTGTCACTTATAGGACAGGTATGAGTAAAATTCAAAAGAGTCTCATCTGGGTATAAAACTCTTTGAGTGTCATTGCAAGTCATTTCAGATGCAGAGCCTAAACCCTTTCCTCAATTAGTTGGGTAAGGTTTTGCTTTCAATGGAGTTAGAATAATTAGCTTGCTATGAACTTCATCCATGCTTCAAACACCAGGATAAGGATCTTTGATACGTGGATTTCCTCGAGAATGGTCTGGTTATATATTTGCTTATGTATATCGCACAATGGTAATATCATCAGTTCAGGCCATGCAGAACCATTGTTCATTGTTTTGTTTTTTTTGCACTGTAATGGGGACTCTCTGTCATTTACTCTCCCCCTTCAAACACTAAGCTCACTGGTTGGCCTGGTTGAAGAGCAGGGTAAGTAAAAAAAAAGGGTAAGGCTTCTTTACACGTTGGTCATTTCTCGTGACAGACTGAAATGCAATAGCCTTCAGATGAGTTTGGATTCAAACATAAGTATACTAATCATGATTAGTCTTTATTAACTGTTCATGGATGACTCCAATAGCATTGTGGGGAGTGTCCCAGTGAGACACTTTGTTAGGATATGATTGACAAAGAAGCCTTTTAGCAGTTTGTATCACTTACTCAGCAGCTCAAGTGTACTGCAGATAGTGAGGGTGAGATGTATTATGTAAGAATTCAAAGTCTACAGCAAATTGCTTCATTTCTGTGGATATGAACTGCGTACTATAATCTGTGATTAGTCTAAAAGGTATGCCATATCAAGTAAGCAGTGACTTTACTCTTTAAATAACATTATGGATATCTGTGGTTGTCATACTAATAATTCTCTTAGATGGCTTATGTATTACAACCCAAGCTTCACAATGTCCATGTTGATTTTAGACCAAAATACAGACATCCTTGCTCTTTTACAAACATATAGTTTTATGCCCTATATGTATTTACTTTTTCAACACTTCATCCCATGGTTCAACAGTTCTATTTATAGAATCAAATCATTTTTGTTCTATAGAAGTGTACTCTGTTGGTATATTTGTCCATCATACCCTATGTCTGTGTCCAATGGTCTGGCCATCCTTTCCTTATATATTTAATGACTGACTGCAGCTCATTGCTATGTTAGGTAGTCTGTTTTTTTCAGCCTTTTTATTGTTTGCAAGTTGATTTGTCACAGTGCTCTGCACATAAACACCCCTGCCTTATTTGGTATCAGATTGCATCTGGTCAGGTATTGGGTTTCTGGACAATTTGCTTGTCACAATCAATTTCTTTCCAGGCACAACAATTGCTCTGACTCTGAAATGTTTTACTCATATAAACAAACTACTTCTATTTTCCCTAAATCCTTCTTGCTTGAAAAACAAAAAATAAAATGCAAAATCCTATCTCTTATTAATGCAATCATTGATGTCTCTTCTCTTATAAAATGATTAGGCATGATAGTGGATGCCAATCTTAAATTTGGTCTGCATATATAAAATCGCATTAAAACTCACCAAAAACCTATGGATGTTTTACAGAGCCAAAAACTTTCTCACCAAACAACTAAATCTAAACTTGAAGTACCTAATTCCTCTTTTCACTTCTTTATGGCATTCCCATCCTTTCTACCCTTCGGGTATCACAAAAAGCAAGACTTGAACAATGCTATAATAAAGTGGTTATATTTGCAGTAAATACTCCTTTTAGAACCCACCACTGTATAGCTCTTAAAAACCTAAATATTTTAGAACTACAGCATCAGCTAACATATACACAGATTCTAAACAGCTATCACTTTATCCAGCATCCACCTTATTGTTCAGCTTTAAATATCATCCTACACATCTATGTTCTCACTCGATAATTACGATCCAATGACCAAAAACTCCTCTGTGCCAACAAACCTATTAAAATCTGCTCAGAATGGTCTGTACTCATACGATGTTGCTAAGGCCTGGAACTTCTTATCTGTATCTATCAGTTCAATACTTTCCCTCCATTCCATTAAAATGATTCTGAAGGACTCCTGGCCAAAATCTGTCTGTTCTTTCTCAACCACAGGATAAACCATATCCCTAAATATGCAAATGTGCCTTAAAAGTAGAACCTAAGGTAGAAAAGTGCCTTAGACCTCCCCTCCTTCTTCACTCACTTCTCTTCCCTGACTCCCTAAGTATGCCATAAACCTTTTTTTCCTCTCTCACTTCATACTGCAGTTCCTGTTTGTATCATACTAACTTACCTTTAATTTCCCTAAAATGATTAAACTTTCTCTAAATATTAAGTCATTGTCATGTAAGTTGTATCTGTTCTTAATCAATGTTTTCACATTATGTCTAATTTGGTATAATTGTTTAAACTGTAGTTGTTTTTATATTATTTTAAAAAATTGTAAAATTATTGTTCTTAAATATGTTTGCAATACTTCTCCTAGGCCTCCTCTGAAAATGATCACTTACCCATTCAGACTTCCCTGGTAATCAAATGTCTATAAATAAATTAAATAAATAAATCCATTATAAGAAATCCTTGATACCTTGAATTAAATAATCACTGGTATCAGTGGTTTATGATCTATCTGGAGATGGAAATTCTCTAATCTGAATAAGTGTTTTGATAACTTTTTAATTACCTGCAGACTTGCAAGGCTGCCTTTTTATATTTTTGAATATTTTAATTCTGCATCAGAGAGCATTTTGGAGAAATATGTCGTTGCAAGGGAATCTTCTACTCATCAACTGACTTATATAAACCAGCACTGGGTTCTGTAATGTTGGAGAAATGTAGGGAAACAGAGGAAAATAAACGTATTGCTTCATTGTGTCTTGTCCGTTGTGAGTTTTGCCATTATACAAAAGCCTTGCATCACAGCTGCCAACTTGCATGCCCCAGTTCTGCTGAGCAGGATATTTATGCATGGGTCATATAGCACAGCATGGACTTTCTAGCACATAACAAAAAAGGTTCTCTAGTTGGAAAAGTGCAGCTGAGGCAACAAATGACATCAAAATAAAACAAAAGTCAAGCGCACACCACGGTGGGGATGTCAACTTTAATAAAAAATGAAAGAGTAAGCGCTTTCATTGCCATAGCTGCAGCTTCTTTAGACTCATTTTGACACTCACAACTATTAATTATTTAAATCCTAGAAGAGCCAGTAATGCAGGCAGTTCAATCAACACACCAAATTAATAAAATACACTGTGCCTATTTTAAAGCAGACTGGGGCTACTATAAAATAACTTCCAACTAGGTATTCTAAAAATAGAATAGTACATAAACACAGTCAATACATGAAATTCAGTGACTATCCACAACATGATTATTCATAAAACCCTCAACATTATTATATTTTATTTTGTGTTGAGGGTTTTATGAATAATAATTTTTGGATAGTCAGTGAATTTAATCCAGGATTTAAATAATTAACAGTTGTGAGGGTCAAAATGAGTCTGAAGAATCTGCAGTTACGGCAGTGAAAGCGCTTACTCTTTCATTTTTTATTTATTTTTTATTAAAGTTTACATCCCCATCATGGTGTGCACTTGGCTTTCTAGCACATGAACTCATAATTCATTCTTCTCCTTCCACTCAGGCATTACTGGAGATCTTCCTATACCCATAGTTTGCCTGCAGGGCTATATATTTCTGTATACACTTTGTGCATCTGCAGACAATTTGGAATCCTTCTGTAAATACCATCTGATACTGCAATGGCATCAGGTCCTGCATCTATTATAAAGCTTACTGGGGCTCCATTTATTGGGAGTTTGACTTACCATTATGAGTGATTGGTATAGCAGTCACTGAACCCAGGGAAAATATTTAATTAACCTCTTCCTCGTTTTTTTTTTCAGTGGCTGCTTCTTCTACATGGTAAGTTTTATACCTTCTGCCATAAGCACCATGCTGCTTTGGCCCAGTATACGAAGGGTTGTGCCTCATGCATTGGCCAAACTTGCATTCAGTCTGCTTTTCATGCACATGTTTACTTTGGGTATGATCATGCTTTTCCTTTGCATTTTATGTGACACACATCATTTGTCATACTCATATAATCATATTAACATTTTGTCCCTTTACTAATTCAGATTATTTGGCAATCTGAATAGCTTTTTCCAAAGTTCAATTTACTTCTGTCTGTAACTTTTGGAACAATTCAGTATCAGCCTGTTCAATCTCTATTGTATCTGTAATTTAACAGTACACTTCCCTCATTCAGCTAGAACCAGTCGTCCTCCCAACCATGCTTGCTATCTAGATTTGAATGTTGCATGCAATAGGAATCATTTGGACCTCAGGGAAAGCCTGATAAAAGACAATGTTATGGACAATCTATTTACTACCCTGCTCTGCATATATAACCAACATAAACAGGCATTTTTATAGGTACTTGTTCACATTTCTTTACTTCCATGAGTCAAACCTTTGCTGTAGTATTTGTATAAGGTGTGCACACTATATCAGTAATGCAATATATTAGATACTATAGTATAACTAGTCTTAAAAACTGCCTTATTTGATTTTAAATAGCCTAATGTATCTCTTCATAGGCAGCTTTTAATACAAACTTCTCACATATTTGAATATCTTATGCTGTTCCCCATCAATTAACATCTACTGTTTAATAACAGTAAGTAGTTTAATAACAGTACTTCATAGATCCACAATAGGTAAAGCTATCCCCCCATACATACATCTCCCCAAACATTCAGATAATTAAATAGCAGTTATTTTGTTAATAATCTAATTTTATTTTTCTTTGCTTAACAGTTTCCCAGTAAGCAGATTTTATCAAACCACTACCAATGTCTCTTCTCTTACTTATTTTTCTTGTCTTATTTTTATGTACTAAACTATTATTGCTAACACTGCCCTACTTAGCAGTTTTGTAAGTTCTCTCATTAATTCTCTGTTTTATATAATTTACTTTACATATTAAAGTGGAAACAGCAACTGTTACGCACACTTGTCTCTTTTTCCCCCAGTTCAACAATTTATCGATTGTTTTCTGGCCCACAACATTCTGAGCAAGTGGAACCTGCTCTATTCATCCTGCATCTGCTCGGGTTCACCCCCGCTCCTCTACCATACACACAAATCCCACCCATCCTGCTTACTCTAAATTTAACCTCTTTATCTCCACCCACTTCAGATCTCTACCAATCTCAAACTATAACACAGATCCCTCACTTGTCTGCCAGTATTAACTATTTGCAGTCACTCCCATAATTAATTCAATACTATCTGAACTTACTACCATCTGAATATTCTATAACTTCCCAGTACAACATATCACCCCTCTTTTTCCATGCACTTCCAGTCCCCCAGATTACCATCATACTGCCAACCTTCATGCTAATTTTCTCACTTCTTCTGCTACTCACCTACTTAACATCTTTACTTTCACACTTCCAGACAACCCATCACCATCATCCAAGTTGCACTACTGAACATGCTGCAGCAATCTCAGTCCTTAATTCAGTCAAGATAATATCCACCTTATACTCTCCAAATACCACAGACATTGTCAAACACAACCTACAGTTACACAACCCCATAATACATATCTCACTCAAACTAAAATTCACTGGTGATATCTATGCAAACCCTGGACCAGCTACAGCCCCATTAACCTTTAACTGTACAACCCCCACAACCCAGACCCTTCCAATACAACATTACCCTACTTGTTCTTCCTGTAACTTTGCACAGATAAACATTAGAAGCATCTACAGCAAAATAGCAGAGTTCCATGCCTGACTTACCCTTCACACTCCAGATCTAGTAGTACTAATTGAGACCTGACTAAAAAAAGAAACCAAAAAATAATGAAATTCTAGCCCAAACTATAATATACTAGGAGCAGGCAGACAAAATAAAAAGGCCATTGGAGTCACAACACCTATACAATAATTCTCTGCAGCTTATCCTTTCACCACTAAATCCTCAACAATTTGTTAAAGCAGAGATCATTATATCCACCCTCAGACTCAACCAAAACAAGACATTATCCACCGTAGGTGCCCATTTGCCCCCTGATAATACTGTGTGCATTTCAGAAGACTTCAGCTGAGACTCATCAAACATCTCCATTCATAGTAGGTGATTTTTAATACTGACTAGCTCTCTTTCTCCTCTGACTCACCTAAGCAAGCAACAAATCTCTATGCTCTGCCACAGTTAATCACCACTCCCAGCCACTACAAGAAAAACAATAGTAAGTTTACAAAAAAAAAACAAAAAAAACAACAGTAAGGGAACATTAATTGACTGGATTCTTATCTCTATGTCTCAAAAATGTTCACCTCAGATCTACTTCCATATACCTTGAGTGATCATCTCCCTACCTATGTGATAAAAAAGCAAACTAATATTCAAGGGCATATACATTTTAGCATAGAGCATAACATCACACATTTCAACAAAGGCTCCTTTATTTCCTATCTAAAACTTTTTATCTGCAAGGCTCTAAAATATATTCCACTAGATGACACAGTTGCTTTTCTTTAAAACTTTACTTCTTGAACATGCTAAATTAACTTAATCCACTCAGGAGAAAAGCTAGTTAAGGCCAAACCTGTGTCCTTTTTGTCTCAAAATACAAAAAAACGTATGCCACTTACTGGCAGAGCCTGGAATACATGGCTATCAAATAAAACACTAATAAATCTTCAAAGATTCAGAAAACTCAGAAACCAAACTAAAACTCAAATTAAGTTACATTAGAAAAAAAACATACCACGCACTGACCTGCAACATATAGGTTATGAAGGTTATAAAAATCCCAAAACATTCTGGTCCTCTGTAAACCATCTGCACAATCATTGCCGCACCACTCGACCATCTCCTATTCTTAACATTAACAATAACTCTACCAGGTATGTTGATGCTTTCATCTCCCATTGCATTCAGTCAGAACTCCAAATGTCCCCTAATACCAACAACCAGAAAACAGCACCACCTGCCATTCCTCTTCATAACCTCCCCTTCCAACCAGTTACCAATTCTTACATAAAAAAACTATTGCTTAATTTAAAACCCACTGCCTTAGCCCCAGACAACCTAACCTACCTGGTGAATACCTTAAAGTGGCTGCAGAAGCAATAGACTACCACATCTCAATTCTAATAAATCTCTCCATTAGTGAAGAACATTTCCATATCCACTGGGAAAAAAAGCCACATTTTTCGCCTCCACAAAGGGGGTGGGGGCATTCATTTGAACTCTCTAACTTCAGGCCCAGTGCCATTCTCTCTCCCCTATCAAAAGTACTAGAGAAATGTTTCCGGCCACAGCTGTTACATTACCTCACACAAAATAACCTCCTTTCTTCATTGCTGCATAGCTTCTGTGCCCACCACAGTACATCTACCACTTTACTTATTTTTACTAGTACATTAAAGACAGCTAGAACTGACAGAATCGTAGTGTCTGCCCTATTCCTTGACTTATCCAAGGCCATTGACATGGTATCTCACTCCATTCACCTATATAAACTCTGTAACCTAGGACTCAACACCACTGCTATATTATGGCTCCATAGCTAGCAACAAAATAGAGCACAAGCTGCCAAATGTCAAAGAGACATTGCATCCTTCCTCCCCGTCCCAGTCGGTGTACCTGAAGGATCAGTCTTGGGACCCATTCTCTTTAACATATTCATCAATGATCTACATAAAGATAGTAAAACTACATCCCTAGTACTGTATGCAGATGATGCCAGTTACATGCATCTCAAAAAACATCAACAAACTACAAGAACTTACCCAGGAGTCCTTCTTCTATATAGAAACCCAGCTGACATCTGCCCTAATTCCAAATGAATCTTATTTATTCCCAAGCAGCTTACAATCAATAAAATTCCCTTCTCAGTTATCTTATCCAACAAAACAAAATTGAACTTGTCACACATACTAAATTGCTGGACATATGTGTAGATGGGAACCTAAAATCTGACAGACACACTTGCAAAATGCAGTGAAAAAACCACACCAAAAACTGCATTCTCTCTATAGAGCTAAACTCTTCCTCTCAAACACAGCAAGAAAATCAATTGTCTCCTGTTTTCTCTTACCTACTCTAATGCATTCCATACCCATCCTTAACAACATCCAAGTGACCTTGCAAAACGAACTTGAGAAATGTTACTGCAAAGTAGCATGATTCTCCACCGACCTTCAAGATAGAAGCACCCGCTGTACTGCCCTAAGGGAATTACAGTGACTGAAATTCTCACATTATCTAACCTACTCACAACTTCCACAAATGCAAAACACTGTGTAAAAACCTAACAAATGTCCATCCATTTCCAACCTCATTCAAATATATATAACCCTTCCAGGCCACTACAAGTATCGGATAATTACCTACTACATCTATCCAAACCCAACAGTTTTGCTGGGTTTTGATAGAGTTTGCTTTTCACAGTCTCACTAAAGTCTGGAATTCCATTTCACTGGCAATAAGATCTGAATGACCCTTAAAATCATTTAAAACTCAATTAAAATCCTACTTACTTACTTAGATATGTGATGTTCTTGGCTAATCTCCAAATACTTACTGTCACCAATCTTTTATGTATCTGGCCATATTACAACTACTTCTTCACAGTCTCTATCCTCTCCACTACTCTCTCTATCTAGCTTTTACTGAGTCATCCTCATTACTGCTTAATAACTTGTAACTATCTTGAAACATCAAGTACACATAAGTGTACACAATTTGCATTCAGGTACATCCATACCACATTGTTTGTGTTTTCTAGTCACTTAAAAACATTACACTAAGTGTACATGAAGTCTACACTTTGTGGTAACCTTTACAAATCTCCACAATATTTAAAGATGCAAGAAAATCAGTAGGAAAATTAACATTAGGAGGGAGAAGGAGTTAGTTATGCCTGTGTTGTCTGTTCACTCAGAAAGGTGTACAGTTAGTGGGCACTAAGTGTAGGCAATATTGAATCTCAGGGAATATCTACTTACAGCTGATGCCCAGTGAAAATAAATAAATTCTTATAAGTTTGATATTAACTAATATTTTACCATATTGGTAGTGGTGCTGCGGTAGCGTTGTCGCCTCACAGTAATACATTGTCCTGTTCGATTCTTAGCTAGAGTGTCTTCTGCATGGAGACATGCGTGAATGGGTGTACCTTTGTTGAAGGTTGTGCGTCAGGGTCGGCAACTAGGCATGTAAAAATCTACTGCCAATCATTAATGGACCGGAGTTCTGCTGTGGCGACCCCTAACCATGAAAAGCCGAAAGACATCTCATTCTTGTTTTAATTTACTGTTGCATCTTTACTATTCTATAGTATGCCCATTTATTATGTAAATCTTCTACAATTGCCTTCTACTCATTCTGAAAAATAGAGCACTTCTCCATGGGGCTCCCTTTTGAAAATGGGTCCTGTGCCCCCTGATACTGCCCTGATAGACAGACAGACAGATAGAAAGATAGATAAATTGGTAATTTTTGGTCTGGTTAAACCTATAATTTTCAGACAGTTCATATAAGTATCTGACAAAAAGTTTGAAATCTTTCATTTAGCTTAAGCACATTTGTAAAAGCATGCTTTTTTACAGATAGCATTTTTTTTTGGCTGGGAATGTTCATGAGCTTACTTATTACTGATTCATATGTACAATTTAGACCCTCAGAACATGAAAATAAAGTAAATCACTTCTATGTCTTTACCCACAGAATCGCTTCACTTTCATTGTCAAACGTTGATATAATCTGAGATTGTACAAATTTCTGCTTCCATGATGGCCAAGCAAACTGCATTGCAAACAACATTATGTGTGTGTGTGTGTGTGTGGGGGGCTTTATCATTTTTTTGGTTAGCTGTTCATTAAGTTGGACTTTTTGGCAGAAAACTGGTAAAATATCTTTGATTAAAAACAAAGCTGTAACTTATTAATGTATTCGCTTATTGACATTTGGGTATTGGGAAATTCTGAATAGGCACAGGTACACTATTTTAGTGGAGACCAGGGTAGAAAAGCTCCAAGATAACAAATTTAACTCAATCAATATTTTACTCTAACAAATTATTTACTACAATTTATGTGAATACATACATAGTAGTCAGCATAGCGTGTATTGATATTCACAAACATTAATATACAAGCTTGATATTGAGACTTTACATGTAAATTAGTGGTGTATAAGATAGATTGCAGTAATTTAATAATTGCATTACTGAAGTATTAGAGGGGATAAGCGCATTCCCTGTAATGGAATAAAAAAAAACAAAAAAACAAAAACAAGCTTACATTGAGCTCCATGGCATCTGCTTCACTGCTGTTTGGCATGATGTCTGAGCTGTATGGCTGATTTCAGTTGTTTTAAGTGAAATATTTCCCACTAGTCTGGCAGTATCTCATGATGTGCACTAACAATACTCAGTTCTGTGGTTCAGTACTATTATTAAGGTACAATGGTTGCACAGACGCTGGTGTACTACCAGAAGTAAGCCCAAAACAAACCAAACTGGTGGAATCCTAATCTTAACAGTGTTTATAACAAAAGGAAAAAAAGTTGAGGCCAAATGATCAACTCTGTCATAATGACAAGTCCATATTAATAAATCTAAACAGGAAACTAGGAGGACTAATAAACTCCAACATGGCCAATTATGAGGTCAAGATATCTTCTCAGTCTAAAGATAACCACAAAACAACTATGTCTGAAACCTCAAAGGCAACATGCATCTGTGTGCTCAACTGGTAGTAATTGGTATCACCTTCACTGAACAGAGTGGCATAGACAGTCTGCTGGCCAACAAATTCAGCTCATAAAAACAATAAATGAAAAAGACCGACCACCTCACAAAGTAAGTACCATCGGTTGCATTGAGAAAGAGTCTTGTACGCAAAAACTTTACAGTGTTGCAGTTTATCGAATAAACATATTACTTTGTGAGACAGTGACTATTTTTGGTTTATTGTTTTTCTGTTTCATTTTTACCATATAGACCATTTAGCTGGTTATCCCATTTTTGGATACTATCAGGAGGGAGCAGGTTGTAGTGGCACTCACTATTGCTAAAATTACAGCCTCAGTGGTACCCAAAATATCCCCTGTTGCCTCCAAAATAACCTGAAACATGATCTCTCAGGACTGCATGAGTCACATTTTAACTACAGCCTCAAAACATACCAAGCGGATGGAGGATGGCAACAGTTATCCCCTTCACAAGGGTAGACCATCAACCAACCCAGAAACTATAGACCCATTAGTCTGCCTAGTCAAATATGCAAATCCATTGAAAAAATGATCATGGAAATGATCAACAATGACATTGTTAACCTACAGACACTGGACCCATTGCAGTCTGGTCTTGTTAAAGTAAGGTCATGCCTACTTAACAAGGTAGACTTCTTTGAGAAGGTAACCAAGGCAATGGATGAATTGAAAATTATGCATACAGTCTACATAGACCTGTCTAAGGCATTTGGGACAATACCTCACCCAGGAAATGAAGCAGCCAACACTATCCACCAGACATTCAAGTCTATCATCACTCCACACTTGTAAACTGGTAATGGCCAACACAGGAGAATAGAATTGAATGAACAGAAATAGCAGAGGAGAGAAGTGGCTGAGTTGATCAAAATCTTACTTTTCATTGATGTGACACAGGGGAGCAACATTCCTTTTCCAGAAGGCAGAATGACCCCATGTAACAAAAAATGCACCCATAATAATGAGGGGGTAAAGGGTTGACTACAACAGGTAAACACTGTCAGGGGGAAAAAATCAATGTGTCGTTGTGGCAGTGCAGTACCAGCACTGATTTATCAAGCTTAAAGTATATCATGGTGTCATAAATGAATGCCAATACTGCTTTTATTGTCACAACTGAAGCTCTTTAGTATTCATTATGTAAGTGTGTGGTAGCAACTGTTGTGTTAGAGTTTTAGTAATCACAGAGATTTTATACAGCAGCATGAGATGGCTTTCTGGATTTTCACTGACTTGACTGCCACCATTATATCAGAATTACATGGTTGTGTGTCCAAGGGTGGTGCCTTCACTGTGTCCAAGGGTGGTGCCTTCACCGATTCGAAGATTATTTGTTCTAGTTTGTGGGGGGCTCTTTCAAGTTCCAGATCATGATGAGTTTGTATCAATAATTCTAGCTCTACATTTTGCAACTTACACGCATGAATCTGTTTTATAATAAATGTTGCTTGTCTGGTAATCATGGGTTCAGTTATCAGATAAATGTTGGACTTCTCTTTAAAGCATGGAGGTTTTCCACTTTCCTGAAACAGGCAATAGTTATTCCAGCCTTCAAGAAATCATCTCTGGTCTCCAACAATCTTTGTACTTTCTGGCCTATCGCCAACCAGTCATTCTTAAAAAGAGGTATTCAGAAGTTACGCAGAATTAAAACAAAGCGCCAGGTAGTGTTGCTAGTGTCCACAAACAAAATACACTTGTAAAAAGGAAGAAATACAGCGACTCACACAGCAGAAGTAAAATAAATGCCAAATACCAACAGGTAGTAATAAATAAATGATAATTTAATAAAGGCAAGCGCTTTCGTATTAAGAACGACAATGCTTCAGCAGACCAAATAACAATACTACAAAAACTTCAATATAAAGCCATAAAACTCCTCTCAACAATGAAATTAATTAAAATCAATCACCTCTGTATGCGACTCACAAACATATATATATATAAATACATATAAAGATATACAAGAACATATTCCTATAAAGGCATTTCATCATTTCATTATGACATCATGTATTCATAAAATTAAAATAATAATAAAAAATAATAATGAAAAACTGAGTTAAGGAACATGTCTTTAGAACTGGTCTAAGGGAAGCATTTAATTTAACCCAGGAAATCTATAAGATTGTAAATCTAGGATCCAGCTCTGTTCTCTCACTTCAGTTTTGTTTCTCAAGTCACCGCCTCTCATACCTAACTTCACAACCTCCAAAACAAAAAAAGTTAAAGGTATGTTGTTGTCCAAAGTGGAAATGTGTAGCTAGAGCATTGCTGGTCTTATTATGTATAATGTCTCTGGGGTGTTCTAAAATCCTGTCCTTCAAACAGCAATTCATTTTTCCAATATAGAATGCATAACAGCATCCACAGAAAGCGTAATATAGCACATTTGCAGTCTTGCAATCTGCGTACAGAGAAAATTATATCTCATGTTGTAGAGGAGGATGTCTAAAGGTATACTTAGAATGAATAAATCAGCAAGCCTTACAGTTCAAACAGGGAAAAGTACCACAATGTGCAGAAAATGGAGAATGCGTTGCTTTTACAGCATTCCTATAACAAAGTTGCCTCTTGAGAGAGAGATTATTCCTCAAACAAAACTCAGGCTTATTCCTTATCAAATTAGTTCAGGACAACTCCAAAGTGTACCCCAGTTTCTCCTCATTATATCACAGACCAGATTAATATCATTAGAATATGTAAAAACACACCTAACTGTTCTTTCTGGTTGTTCTCTGGTTGGTATAATTGCAGGATCTAGCTCACGTTTGAGTTCTGCTGTATGAGTTGCTGTGTTTCTTCTTTTTCACAAGTATTCAGAAGTTAGTCTGTGTGCAGCTTCCGTTGTATGTTGGCAGCCCATGAACATGTGAACCCATGCCACCTATTTTCTTGCATTCTGTATAAAACTAAGACCACTTCATGAATGTTGCTAAGGGTTCAGTAAATATCTTGCCTTATGTCTCTTCAGCATTTGACATGTTTGTTTGTACAGTGATATCTCATCTACTGTCCTGGACTGAATACCCAGGTGGTGATTGTGTCTGAATATACCTTACCCTTACATTCTGGAGTATGGACATCTAAAGAGCTTAAGTCTGTCTCTGGTATGTTTAACAGTTTTCATAGTAATATTTAAAGATCTTATATGGTTGTATAAGAAAGAGATTTTTAAGTTGTCATTTTTATAATTATGACACCCACCTGGAACCTATTCTTCCCTCATATGCTATATCGTGCATGTATTCTGTGGCAGATGATTTGGAGGATAAACGTTGAATTTCCTGGTAGTACAGACATTGCTGGTTATGATGTAATGGTTTAAAACTTAATATCTTGAAGGCAGAAGCCTTGGCCTTGAATGCCATATTGTAAAATTTCTCAGCTTTGTCATTACCACTGTCTAACATCTGCCATGGCAATCAGCTGGCGTTTACATCCAAAATGATCATTCTTGATGTTAACTTCAGACATTGTCACACATTTATGGATATGATACCAGTACAGTTCATTTGAGGAACATTACTAGTTTTAAGCACTTAAATCCTCATATGGAGGTTATTGTTGTCATATGCAACATAGTCACATCTTTTCTAACTATTGGTATACAAGCACCATGGTTGTTCAGTTACATCACATACTGAACTTTGCAGCACAGTTACTCAATGGTGCACATCATTAACCAACATTATACTTTCATACTTTATAGACAGATAGATAGATAGATAGATAGATAGATAGATAGATAGATAGATAGATAGATAGATAGATAGATAGATAGATAGATAGATAGATAGATAGATAGATAGATAGAGAGATAGATAGATATAGAGACTTTCCTAAACCTGGTGGACTTCAATGAGACAGTTACCAAGGCTATAGATGAGGGAAAAGTGGTACCCACAGCCTACCTAGACCTTGCAAAGGCCTTCAACACCATTCCCCATTCTGGTATTATAGACAAGCTCACCAGCCTGAACATAAACCCCTATGTCACAAGATGGGTTGCCAACTGGCTCACAGACAGAACCCACATGGTAAGAGTTGCGGGAGCTATGTCCGAATCTAAACCTGTTACAAGTGGCATTCCCCAGGGCTCAGTCCTAGGACCCCTCCTGTTTGGCATATACTTCTCAGCGGTACAGGAAAGCACAGGAGGACTATGGCAAACCAGGTTCACAGACGACTGCAAACTAGGGGCTATAATTGTCTCTCCGGCTGACACAGACATCCTCCAAAAGGGTCTCACTGAGATGGATACCTGGTGTCAAAATCATGGCTTCAAGCTAAATGCCAAAAAGTGCATAGTCATTCCCTTTGGAAAAAAACAAAGTACCAACAAACTACCACATAAGTGGTAGTACCCTAAATATGGAAGACGTAATAAGAGATCTGGGAACCCAAGTAGATAGTAACCTCTCCTTTGATAATCACATTGCCAAAGTGGTTAGAAAATACTTCTATGTGGTCTACCAAATCACAAAAAGGTTCATATCCAGATCAAAAGAGGTCATTGTGACACTCTACACATCACTCAACAGACCCATCATAGATTACAACGCCCCATTTGGGATGTACCTTACAAGACACCTGCAACAGCTAGAAAGACCACAGAAGTGCCTCATCAAGAGGATCACTTGCCTCAAACAGATGCCCTATGCAGCTCGACTGAAGAAACTCCAGCTGTACTTGGGTGCATATCACATACTCAGAGGTGATCTTTGCCTGACATACAAGGCCATGTCCAATCCAGGATTGATGGACATGCTCCACCTAAAGAAAACCATATCCCCTCGAGCCACATGCTCTAGGGATCTAAACCTCTCCACAACAATAAACAGGACATGCTGAAGGGATAGATTTCTGTCCCAGAGACTTCCCATGCTTTGGAAAAAGATTCCAATTTACATTAGGCAAAGCTCCTCGCTAACACTCTTCAAGAGAAACCTTGACGAGTGGATGGGAAACAGAAAGTTTACCCCGGGGATCACTTCAGTGGCTCTGCTGGACAGAGGCACAGGGAATTAATATAAGGGGGCGGAGAAAGCCAACACATTCTGGATAGGCTTATAAATGCCTTCAGGCAGATAGCCTAGTACCTACCTATGAACCTATGAACCTATGATAGATAGATAGATACTGTATAACTTTACATATATGCTGCAAGATTTTGGCTGATAGAGGAGTTATGTCCCTGCCTGCAAAAATAACTTCAAAAGTGTGAAGGAATTCTAGGCGTTCACTGTTCTCTTTTACTTTTACTGTAATTTTTTTCATAATTCTGTGTCTCACAATTATGGGTTTTTGAATTTCAATAAGAATAATACATGTATATAAATCTATACATGTGTGTGTGTGTGTGTGTGTGTGTGTGTGTGTGTGTGTGTGTGTGTGTGTGTGTGTGTGTGTGTTTATATATGTATATATATAGCAAAATATTGAGTACATTACTACATTACTGAAAACACAGGCATAACTGATCAAAAAATGAAGTAAAACTGTTTCATTTTCTGATCAATCAAAAAAAAAGAAAAGAAAACAGTGCAGCTAACACCTAATATAATTTGTCTGTAAAGTGCTAATGTTGCAGAATCAGTTTTTCTAAGGTAAACTATAGGCTTTAGGTTAGGGCTAGGGAAAGGTTAGGAACTGAAGTGGCATGCGTTAGTAACCACTGAGAGCACCTTACTAATGAGTGCTAACCCTAACATTAACCCTGATTCTGTTTCTAACCTTAATCATGCAGCTTATTTATATAATTATCTATCTATTTATCTGTCTACCTATCTATCAGACTTTGTTAATTTACATAAAGCACAGATTAAAACTGACCAATTTCAGCCTCAGTCCTGGAGGAAAACAGGAAACCCAAGACATTTACAACATACAACTAGTATGCAGTGAACAGACAGGAAGAAAGTGTCAAGGAAATGAAGAAAAACACTGCAGTCTGGTGTATGATTCAAATAAAAAAAGTATAGCAGCATACAATATAAACAACTTTGTGATGGAACTGAGAGAAAAAAAGGAGAGAAGAATTTTAATGTTACCTAGAAAGTGTCCAGAATGAAGTGGAATATGAATCCATGGTGCTATTATTGCAGAAGGTAAAGCAAAATGTGTGCAAATGGTACCCATACACGGAAACAGAAATGCATGCTGTACCCATTGGCTAACACATACTTGACGTGTACATCATGAGTTAAGGTCGGTCCCAAGATAGGAGGTTCAAAGATTGCTATATGATAAGAGTTTAAGATAATGGGAGAGAGGAATATGTTATATTAGTATATTATCTTAGAAAAATTATTTCTGTAACACTACAGTTACACAAGACAAAAGGCCACACACCACTTGCAAGAGCACTGTTGCCAACACAAAATCTATCCACTTATCTTGTCCTCACCCTAACCCTAACCCACCAAAATATATGCACACACACACACACACACACACACACACACACACACACACACACACACACACACACACACACACACACAAAGCAAATTCCCATTCCCGTCTGTATGCCAATTTCAGAAGAAACAGACGCCTCACCAAAGTGTAAATAAACACAATTTTCCCTGTCACTTTTACTGTTTTTCTGAAATGTTTTGCATGCCATCAAGTAAATGCAACAAACCTTCACGATGATGCAGAGAAGCTCACCATTATAAATGGCATTGTATGTAATATGCTTAGTGGTTAAACTTAGAAAGAAATGTCCACGTTTCATAGGTAGATATCATTTTATAAAACATTTAATAATTTCACATCATGATTCTTTTCAAAGCACATAATACATTTGGAGATGATCTTTTAAACATTCACATTTTTCTGAGCATGTAGTGAAGACAAATGATTAATAAATTATATTTGTTAAACTAATATCCTTAGCACCCTGGGATGAAGATGGATACTAGAGTATTTTTCAAAGATGTATGCCTCACAAAATAGTATTAACTGCACAGATGAAGAGAGGACTCAGGACCGACAACAAAAAAAACATACTTAGAGATACTTCTGAGCTGATACTATCTGTTAAAAGGAAGAATCAGTACATAGTGGCTTCCCCCCTCCCTTTAACGTGCACTTACACACACACGCATGCACACACGCACACACACACACACACACACACACACACACACACACACACACACACACACACACACACACACACACACACACACACACACACACCACTTAATGTTCAGATGTTTCTTGCTATATACAAACTGAATGCAGATTGTATTTCTTATTTAGGTTTCTTTAGAGCATTCCAGCTCTCCTTACTTCTTAAGTTTTAATCATCTGACAAGGTTTGGAAAGTACCCATAACCTTGGAGTCTGACATAGTCTGATGTCCTTGGATTCCTTCATTCTGTCTCTTGGCAGGAAGCACAGATGTTCATTCCTGTAATGCATCTGCTGAATATATGCTAAATCCCTCATTACCTATCTTTGCTTCAAGAAAATGGCAGGTTTTACCTTTACAATTTTATGTCAAAAATGTGTTCTACTTAAAGAATGAGCTAGGTTCATCTGAAAAAAAAATAATGTAGTTTTATAGAAGAAATGATTTAAGCAGATAAGAGTAAGAACAAGTTAGCCTTCCTTATATGTGGCAATTGGTTTAAATATATTTCCTTCATGCATCAGTGAAAACACACTGGTGACATTAAGAGTGCACATGAGAAAAACAAATTTGCACTTGTTCCTTGTGACAGTAAGCTACTGGGAGTAGGTGGCAGCACTCCGCTAAATACAGTTCTGGGTCAGTAGTTCACAAACAAACATGCATCTGTTTTATCTTCGCTGTGAATCTAGAAGCATTTTGAGGGTTTACACTTCAGTAATTAAACCTGCAGTCACTAAATATTGCATCCCTACAAAGTCTATTTTCTGCACTTAAGCATGCCATGTATTTTATAATTAAAGTAGTTTGTTTTCCCTGTCTGTGCATTTAAATCAGTGAGGCTACAAAATCTTTAACATTTTATTTTTGTAATGTTACCTTACAATGTCATTACATTTCCTATCATAGGCTCATAGCTTATATATAATATACTAGAATAATGACCACCGGGGCCATATAAGCTGAGTTGTACAACCCAACCCAATTGTGTCTCTATGTGTCATGGGCATTTATTAGGAGGAGGTATGTTAGGAAGTTTCTAGAGGTTATGTGGGAGGGTATGTTAGTTTGGGCATTACTGTCTGCCTCAGTTTATCAGAGACATGGGGGCCAGACCCTGGCTGGATTTCCAATTTCCCATCCATTGGTGATGGGGAGCCTGTTCCAGAGCACGAGGTTCCTCTGAGACACATATTTGTTTTGCAATATGTCATATTTATGTCAGAAGCAAAATTTAAATCCTTGAATCTTGTGTTTCTGATACCATTCATTTTGCAGATATGCAGAAAGTCCATCAGAGGATGCCTTTTATTTATTTATTTAACATTTGTTTACTGGGAAAGTCCGACTTGGAATGAAGCCAATTTTCAGCAGAGGCCCAGGGAGAAATACTCTAAACACATGCCTTTATAATGTGGGAGGAAAGCCACACAAACACAGGGAGGACATGCAGACTCCACACAGAAGGCACCCCAGCTGAGACCTGAACCAGAGTACCTCTTGCTGTGAGGTGACAAAGCAACTGCTGCACCACTGTATAGAGATAGGGCTTTAAGGCGATCCATGCAAGGCAATGTGTTTATATGCTAGGCTGTCCTGGTAAGGAACCTTTGTGGGATTACAATTGCTGCACATTTTTGGTCAGGTACATGCTGAAGGGGCATTATACTCAATAATGATTCTGATAAGGGCCAAATAAAGTGGCACTGTGGCTTCCTTTGACCTAGATTGTGTGCCCTTACATATAAGTTGGGTGGCATAGAATGTTTTTCTTATTACCTTGGCCACATGTTCGTCAAAGGCCAGATTACAGTCTACATATGTTCCCAGATCCCTGACTACTGTGTCAACTCTTAGGGGCTTCTTATTGATGGAGTAATTAGCCTGGGTGGCAGTTTCCCAAAAGGCACTTTAATACATTTCTTGGTATTAAGTTTTAGTCAATGGCTTTGGTAACAGTCATTTTGTTGTGTTTGATCCTCTAGTAAAAACGTCAGTGTCATGGGGAGAATCTATGATAGCTTCCAATCTGCAGTGATCTCTAAACTTGGTTAGCCAAAGGCCATTGACATTAGCCTTTACTTACGAGAAGTATATTTATTTATTTATTTAACATTAATTTACCGGGAAAGTCTGACTTGGAATGAAGCCAGTTTTCAGCAGAGCACCAGGGAGAGGCACTCCAGACGCATGTCTTTATAATATGGGAAGAAACCAAAATACCTGGAGAAAACGCACACAAACACAGGGAGATGCAGACTCTGCACAGAAGTCACTCCAGCCAAGAACTGAACTGGAGAACCTCTTGCTGTGAGGCAACAACACTACCAGTGCACCACTGTGCCATCTGGTAGATGTCAAAAAAGTACTGTCCCAGCACAGAGACCTGAGGTATCTCACAGGTGACTGGTTTCTTAGAGGAGGTGGTATCACCAGTCTTGACAGCTGGCAATGCTGTGAGTTATGCAGGGGTTTATGGCCAGTTCAGTGAACGTATTACCTGCAACAAAGTGAGGTATTATATCAAATGCCTTAGCCCGGTCCAGGTAGGTAGTATGCACTGTTTTCCCATCATCCCTTGCCTTGGTGACCTTCTCAACGAAGTTCACCAGGTTTAGTAGACATGGTCTTCCCTTGACAAAGCCAAACTGAGTTAGTTCCAGTATCTAAAGGTTACCTATGCCTTTGTTGATCATTTTGGTGATAATTTGCTCCATGGTTTTACATGTTAGACTTATCAGACTAATAGGATTGTAAGTTCACAGTATCTGTAGAACTAGTATCTTCCTGATATCTCTAAGCAAATGTGTGGTTTTCTCTTCCCTTCCCCATACATAAGTTCAATTATGAGTACTTTTCCTTTTTCTCAATGTGTGAGGTAATTTATCTTTGTTTGTGCTGCATTTGTAGCATATTATTACTAATAACTGCTGTAAGATATGCTAACACATTTCTGTAATGAGTTGTATTTTATCAATACTCCTTGGCAATGCAAGATGTGGTTTCTATCATTAGTCATTCTACTAAACGAAACAAACTAGTCTACACTTAATACTAAGAATTGCTCCTGACCAGTTATCTAAAGGTGAAATCAATCATCTTAGTGTAAACTTTACTTCAAATATCCAAAACACAAAATATCTGTGAATGAAGCACCTCTTATAATGCAATATTCAATAAAACAAAAGAGAGGCAGCAAACACGGCAACCGTAGTAGTGGATGAGCGACTAAACTTCTTTAGTCGCTGATCCGTTACTGCATTTTTTTGCAGTGAATTTCATACCTACATGCCTGCAAAAAACAAGCTAAATTAAAATTTATTTATAACTAAAATATTAACATTAAACTTGTGCTGTCCAGTAGCCACAATGTCAACAATCAACAAAACAAGGAAACCAGGGATAATGCCCAATGAACATGGCTGATATGATGATACTCATGCTTATTACAACTGATTCTTTCCTATGAAATATGGCGGCTCTAGTATGTAGGAACCATACAACGCAAACTGTTGCATCTCCCATGCCTTCCTTAACTCAAGAGTAGGAGATAAGTTGTGAAAATCAGGCACCAGTTTTAAATATTGATCTTATATACTCTATATGCTATGCTAATATAGCAGGTTTTACATAAGCAAACATTTTCTGAAGGGCATGAAGTCTGAAACTCGTGTCTGTCATTATTTCATGACTGCAGTCCATAACACTTTGTCCAAAAGCCACTTATTTTATACGGAAAAGGAAATAAATATGAGGGAAAAAATCAGAGACAGTTCAGATGTATACTCACAGCACACATGCACATGCAAACACACACGTGCGCTCGAGCACACACACACACACACACACACACACACACACACACACACACACACACACACACACACACACACACGCACGCACGCACACACGCACACACACACACACACACACACACAGTTACAGCCACTTTTATGACACTGCACCACAAATATTTGATTAAGATTAAATTAATATACTCATAAATAATGCCCCAGAAATATAACATAGCTCACTGCGAACCTATGAACCTATGAACCATACAATGCATCTCATTGCATTTCCCATTTGCCCTCCTGACTTTCTTAGCTCAAGAATTCTAAACAAAGACAAAAAAAATCAGGAGCATATTTTAACCATTTCTCTTATATACTTAGAAAGTTGCTATAACTTAGACACTGTTTATATTGATAAGTGTTTCCATTTCTTGGTCTAAATTCATCTTAACAGTCTGCATTTGTTGTAGCTACAGTCTTTAAACCTGAATTAGTAACTACACGACTAAGTTGCAATGCATTTTGCTGTATAAGTGATCTGAATATTGGTATTAAATCCTGGTTTCAATCTTATGTACTGAATGTATGTGTATGTCAGGCTAGTTCAGGACTAGTGTTTGCATTAAGGCACTACCAGGTCAGTCTATTTAGGGCTAAGAATTCCAAGGCTGCTGTTTGTTGTGGTCTTTTAAATGATGTTGTGTTGTAATAGTTCCATTACATAGAGAAAGAACAATGTGCTTTTATTTCTTGATTTGTTTAACAGTCTATATCTGCTTTAGTCTAGTTCTTTAAGCCTGCATTAGTTATTCCAGCACACCGTTACAATGCATTTTGCTGTTTGAGTGGTCTAAATGTTGGTATTAAATCCTAGTTTCATTCTTGTGTACTGAGTGTGTGTCAGCCTAGTTCAGGACTAGTCTTTGCATTAAGGCAGTTCCAGGCCAGTGAGCACAGAGCTAAGGGTCTATTTCCCTCCCAGTCACCCTGGTGTAGCTCTGTTTTTAAACCCTGTGTATCTTCTGTTGTCTGCCACTTATGAAAATTTGACAACATACCCCACCCCCAATGTTTATTGCCTGTTAACAATAGTCTAATAAGTAACATTTTGTAAAGTCCCCCCCCCCTTAAAAATTGCTTAAGATTAAGTGCACTGATACTGCTTGCACTATTTGTATCAAATTAATATATTTTTTTTTTTTTTTTTTTTAGTTAGTTTAGGGTTTCTTGCTATCCCAAGAGTCATTCTTGTCAGTATCATGGACCAGCACTTCCCTACAATTTCTCTACTCAGCCTGACTGAGATGGGTATTTTGAAACAGTGTAGAAATGTTCTCATGTCTGATAATCATCTGTTACTGAAACTGCATAACATGGTATATGAAAGATGTACATATATAGTATCCTTGGAGGCAAAAATCTTACACACAGTAACCTCAGATACCAAAATCGTCCACAATACATCACACATCACATCTCTCCATACTGAGGCTCTAAAGATTAGCTTGACTAAACATGAGAGACCTCCAATACACAACACAGGCACAACACACACAGTCAGCAAGTTAAGCCAATCTCCTCACATAGCACAGTGAATCTGAAAGTGATAGTTGCGGACATCAGCTCAACTAAAAAATCTTGCTGTAGGTGACTCCATTATAAGACATACCTCATACCAGGGTTAACAATGAAAGGGTGAAAATTAGTTGCTTGTCTGGTGCCAGGATCAGTCAGATCACGGATGCATTCAAGTCCTTGGACAACAAGCACTTTGCAAGTTTATGCCGGTGCCATTGACTTGAGGTATACCTCATCAGACTATATGAAAAGAGACATGATAGAGCTCTCAGACTATCTATCCAAGGCAGGTATGAGCCTAGCATTGAGCAGCATTCTACTTTCTCCAAGAATGATGCCGTAATATGAACAAAAATAATTGACTTCAATAATTGACTTAGTTTTTTTATCTCAATCAAAGGGGTACAATATTTGTCAGCCTGGGTGGATATAATTAGCAGACCACACTACTTCACCAGTGGTGGCCTGCATCTGTCCCCTGTAGTGTTTTAATTACTGACAATGTCATTGTCCATGCCTATATTGCCTTGTTTAGGCAATGTCAAACTAATAAACCTACCAGCATCACAAAACAAGCAAAGGAAAATATAAAGTTGTCATTGATCAATGCTAGGAGCCTAAACAAGAAACTTAATAGTAAAAGGAAAAGAATTTTAACCAAAAGTAAAAAAAGTTAATTCCCAGAATGGTAGTGCCCCTGTTACTGAAATAAACAACTCAGGAGCTTAATAAAATCCACCAAAGTAAAGTTTTAACCTAAATAGCTAAGAAAAGAGAATCACAAGAAGTTATGTTCTTAATCTCAAAAGCAAAATTCAGCAATATACTAAGCCGATTATGAACGATGTTACCTACACTGTGACTGATGATAGAGAGAACATACTGGATGATAAATTTAGCTCTAACTTTACCCCTCTCTCCCATCCATCTGTTTCTGAAGATATCCCTAAAATTGGCTTGCCTCCAGCTATCACACAAAACAAGTCTTAAATGTGCTATCTAAAGCTAGAAATACTGCATCAAAGGAGTCTTGACAATATCCCTGGATGCATCTTAAATAGCATGAACACAATGTACCACAATCACAGGAAGACTGTTCAATTTCAAACTCCATACAAGTTTTGAGACAAGCAAATAGAGAACAGCTCCAGTCATTTCCCTGCATGAGAATGACCTTCCATAGACCCAGGCAATTACAGACCCATAAGTATGACAAGCCTCCTATGCAAAGCCATGGAAATACTTATTATGGAAGAAACCAATCAGGACATAGGGAACTACAAACACTGGATTCATCAAGGACAGGTTATACTTACTCATCCTGGAGGATTTTTTTAAAAGGTGACCAAAGCAATGGATGAACGCAAAATGGTACACACCACATAACTCAATCTGGTCTAAGCCTTTGATGCAATTCACCACTCAGGCATAGTAGAAAAGCTAAATAATCCGGGCATAAACTCCTTTATCACTTGCTGAATTGCCAAGTGGCTCACCGATAAGACACAGGGAATCAAAATAGGGGAAGTTAACTCAACAAAGAGACCAGTCACCAGTAGAGTCCCCCAGTATTATTTGCTGGGACCCCTCCTGTTTAGCATCTGCTTTTCTGAAGTAAAAGTAAAAAAAAGGGGCTCTGGCTGACCAGGTTTGCAGATAACTGCAACCTAGGAGTGGTCATTGAATCCACAAATGATGTAGCCATCCTGCAGGAAGGTTTGTCCCAAATAAACAACAGGTGGCAAAATCATGGACTGAAAGTAAATGCTAAAATATGCATGATTGTATCCCTTGGGAAGTTATCTATCCCAGGGAATTACCACATTAAAAATATACTCCTGAGAGTTGACCCAGTTGTTTGTGATTTTAGAACTTTTGTGTACAGTGATCTAACTTTTGACTATCATGTGTCTATTGTTTAAGAAAATCTTTTTATATTGCACGGCTTATAAACAAAAGGATTATGTCTAGATCTAGGGATGGCATTGTTCCTCTTTTTTCAGCACTCATTGGGCCAGTCTATGGATATTATTCCCCCTTTGGAATGTATCTATCCAGATGCATGCAACAACTGGTCCACCTTCAGAAATTCCTTACTAAAATGATGCAAGGGCTAAACAACATGTCCTACAAGGAGCAACTCAAAGCCATGTCACTGTATACGGTATCCTACAGACTGCTAAAAGGTAACCTCTGTCTGGCATATGAGGCATCCTCTCACCAATATTGATGGATTTATTACACATCAGCAATTCAAATAGCATCAGAAATACTTGGTCTAGGAATTTAAATTTCTTCTGCAACATCAACAAAATGGGTTGGCAGGACTGGCAATTCTCAGAGAGGATACTGCACCTCATGAACAAACTCCCCACCCACATAAAAAAAAAAAAAAAAGTCATCCCTGTCCATATTCAAGTACAAGTTGGATCTATGGATTGAAAACAAAAACTTTACCCCAGGACTGCCCCTTGCACTAGTAATGTACAGAGGCAGTTCCTAAATGCTATATTCCACTCACAGGTTCCCTCAAATTATCTATGATATGATACCAGTTATTATCATTAGGGGTAATATATAATCATTGACCATAGAATGGGTAAGGCCAATCCTGAACTAAATGGGATTATTTAATTTTAACACAAAAAAGGAACTTGGCTAGGTTTAAAATGACCCACAAGGGCAGCTAGCCTTGTATTGAAACTATAACAAAATTGCATTAGCAAGCATTTTCTGAAGGCTACAATGTCTGAAACTGACATCCCTTCATTATGTGGTGACTGCAATCTGCATATATTTGAAAGAAAGCTTCAAAATTTTACAAGGTATAGACCAAAATATGTATCATCTTCTTAGACCAGGAATTCTGGATAAGACAAAAATATAATGGAAGCAAAAGCCAGACAGGGACAAATTTTAAATATTTTATCTGTTTGTTAACATGAAAACCCACTGAACAAGGGGTACCTTTTTAGATGCAGGCTGGAAGCAGTGACTGGTTAAGTGACTTACTCAAAGTCACACAGTAGGCAAAGTGAGGTAGAACAGTTCAAATGATGTACTCTTGACTACGGAAGGCAGCTTGCTAACATCACAAAACGTTGCATGTTCGATAAGTCTAACTCACTTAAAAAGTTGTGTATGTATAAATCGAACTAGCTGCTGCGCAGGTAAACGCTCTTGTTCCCCAACAAACGTGAAGCAATAAAAATCTGTAAAAACACAGAAACAGGAGCAGAAGTAAGGAAATAAGCCAAAGTACAACCGTATGAAAAAACAAGTTGTCCAAGTAATGTGGTCCAAAAATAAATCCAACAGATAAAATCCACAAGCATTTATTTGATTATAACGGATGAGCGCTTTCACTATATTAGCTTCATCAGATCCAAGTAAAAAATACAACAATTAACCCTGTTTATATATAAAAGTCAAGGATTAATTAGCTAACTAACCAATCATAATGAATACATTAATTGAATTAAAAACTGCCTATCTATTTAAAGAAACAACACTTATACAGCTTTGATATATAACTTTCATAAACCTGAGAAACAAGTACTAATAAATATCTTCCTCCATGTTTTTACAGATTTTTATCACTTAAAAAGTTACCAGAAAAATAAGCATTGTCCACTGAGCCGAGTCATAAAACACACCAAATTGACTTAGCGACCTTTTATTATATAACAGTCAAGGACAACCAATAGTGATGTCATAAATAATTCAAATGCAACATATCAGCAAATACCATCAAACCATCACCTCAAGTCGGTTGGCGTACTACCTCCTGTTCTGGCTGCCACTTCAGAGAAAACCGAGTGTGTATCCCTAGCTACCTCCAACCTCATGCCTAGAGCCTGAATCTTCACCACTGACATTGGAGAGGGACGTGCACTTGGAATGCAAATAGATACACTCAGTATTTCCAGACCTATCTCACAATTTTCCTTAAGAGCACACAGGGAACACACTCAGCCCAAGATCAGGATGTTTCTATATCTGTTTCCTTCCGGGTCCCCAGTAAGAAACCCTGCTGGTACAGCTGTAGGTTTAGGTCCTCAGCTAAATGTCCAAGGCAAGTCCTCTAGCACCTTCTCTGTGAACCTAGTGCTTTGTGTCCCTGCCGCAGTAGTTATACAGCTGACACACACAGTCTTTAAGATTTAATTTTCACATACACACACACACACACACACACACACACACACACACACACACACACACACACACACACACACACACACACACACACACACACACACACACACCTGGGAAAGGCTGGCACAGATTATTCGCTCCACCAACTTTACCAAGACTATAAGGTAGATTCACTGTCACCAGTCAGTTACTATAAGGTTCTTAAAAGGGTATCCAATTATGCTGAGTGAAGTTAATATTAATACAAATGATAGTAGTTGACCAAGACAACTAGGTCTTCTGGAGTGGCCCATTTAGTGTCGCCAAATAAATATAAGTACTCTAAAAGGTTAGATACTTTCTACAAGGACAAGCCACAATAAAAGTTTTAAATATATTTAATAATAAATAATATAAGAACATGAAAATATTGAATATATATTTATAGGAAACCACAGAGTTCAAATTACAGAAAATATTGAAATTAACATTGATAGACAGACTTATACAAATAAAGAAAACCCCTCTCTAAATTAAGCTTCACTATATTCCTGACTAAATCTAAGAGAATTTACTTTTAACTTACTTGGATAAGGCAAGATGAAATACATGACCAGTCTTTCTAGTCAGGGCCCCAAACAGAATACTCTGAGATTTCTCTTCGTAATATCTAAAATATAATTTCCAAGAGGCCTGGAGGAATGACCTTATCTGGTCACCTGACTCCAAATTCTCATAGTATTACCCTTTGAAGCTGAGAAAGACATTTAGTATAGATAGCTTCAATACACATCTAAATGTTTATCACAGTGCCTGGGGCTTCCCCTCTTTTTACTGAGTTAATGAACAAATGCTTTTTCCAGACATAGGGTCTCTGGTCTTATTCAGCACTGTGGGGTGCTGTTTTAATGGTTTAACAGTTTATTTACATCTCCCTTATTTTTCTTAAAGTAATCTAGCTGGTACAGTTAATTCAGTTGCGGTAATACATGTATTTTTCTTTCTTTCTTTTCATTCCAGCAGACTGCACTGTTGATGCATTTTAACACAAGAAAAGCTCACAAATACATTTTCAGCACAGACTTCTCTACAAATCAGTTTGATATACAAATGACTTACAGTTCTAATACATTTGTAACACAAACATCTTGTATAAATGAGTTTGATATACAAAGGACATATCATTGTTTACAAAACTCCAACTGCCCATGCTGGCACTTGCCCATATCATCACAATCACAATGATGGCCAAGGCATCTTCCATGGTAATCCTACACCAGATTTTGCAAAATTGAAACCCTCTAAAATCAGGGAAACCAGCAGAATGAAGCATCCTCTGGTTACTATCAAAGGAACTTGGGTGACCAGTTTGTGAGCCAAGGCTCGGATGGATGTTCTCTAAATAGCAAAAATGGCACAAGAGCCAAATCATCTCCTTTCCTACAACAGGCATAAACATTAATGCCTGATGTATGATAAAAAGGCATCAGAGACCCACCTTTCAGTTCTTTGTATAACCTGCACAGAGTGCCCTTCCATTGCCAAGTCTGAGGTACGACCTATAAGAAAGGAAAGGGAGGGGTAACCTTTTGGGTGAATTCCTTTCCCTGCCAAGGCCTGCCTAAGAAATGCATTAATCTCTGATAGGTTAAAAGGACTGCCCAAAGCCTTCACAAAAAACAAGCCTGACCTTTCTCTAAAGGAGTAATATTAAATAGCAAACTGATTCAATGCACAGACCAAGTGACTAGCCCACTGGTCTTGCCCAGGAACACCTGCTGTCCTTTACCAACTTGATCAATCTCAGATTCCTTTAACCAAATCATGACAAACTCCCTGTAGATGAAAAGATCCTTACAACAAAGGTAAAGGAGAAGTTAATTGGCATGGAAAGCACCCACATACAAAGAGGTGAACAAATCAGCTGTAGAGACAAACAAGTGAAATTCACCAATGTTCTTGTAAAGACCTTGAATAACAATGAGAAACAGATGTCTCCCAATAGGTTTTCTGGAATCCTGGGAAGGTTGCCTCATGCTCTCTAGGCCCTTAAGTATCCTCCCCATAACCCAATGTCCTGACATAGCCTGAAGGCCCAAAAAATGCTCCAACCATGCCAAAGTTGCAAGGTGTACTCTGAGAGGTTTAGGTGAATCCCACTTGGCAGACATAGCCACTAAACATTTCAGCAATAACTTTACTCCCCATGACCTGAGACCAGAGATCAATAACCTGTAAAATCCCTTGAAGACCTGGAAGTATGACAAATAAGCTTTTCTAGTGTTGTTGGGCCAAGAATTTGCAAAATCTGATAATGCTAGTCTTCTCCAATTAGCCAGACTCCCACAGGAACTGGGGTACCCTTTGGATCTGAATGCCTAGCCAAGAGGTGAAACTTGGCAGACTGAAACTGCTAATGACTGTTAGCTGTAAGATTAAGATGACCAGGGACATGAACACACAAAAATGAAAAATTAAACTGTAGACTCAGCAAAAGCAAAAGCCTGATGACCAAGTAGACTAGCCTGGATGTGCAAGAATGTTTTTTAAAAGTGTGAACCACTGCAGTATTATCTGAGTGAAAAATTATCTTCTTGTCATGTAATCTATCCTTCCATATTAACACTGCCACCCAAATTGGAAAAAATTCTAAAAACATAATGACTCTTCTCTCCACAGACCACCTTTTCAGCCAACTTTCAGTAAACCAGCTAGCCATGAAATAACCCCCCCCCCCCATACTAGATTCCCCAGCCACATCAGTATAAAGCACAAGGTTGATGGCAGTGCTCCAAGGGGTCTGCCAAAAATAAATTCCTTTAAACTGGCTCAAGAATGTGATCTATAACTGAAGGTCATTCTTAACCTGTCTAGTCAACCAAACCAGGTGCTGATTGGGCCTGTTACCTCCCAACAAGTCATATATGGACCATAGGAAGGTTCTGACTGCAGAAACTACCCTACAGGCAAAGTTCAGCAAACCACGTCCCTGCATAATTTCTCCTAATCAAACTTTGCTTGTACCCAAGAATCTGCAAAGGAGCTGACAGACTTTTTGAAGTCTGGGTAGAGGAAGCTTGAAGGAGTTATCAGTGGTGTCTACTTCTACCCCCCCCCCCCAAAAAAAATAAATAAATAAATAAAACATTGGGACTCAACTTGGCCCTTCTTGCTTGTTGGCCAAGGGTACCCCTGATTCAATGCAGCACTGCTTGAAAATAGACATCCCTTCTAAAGCACCTCCTTCACTATCAAAAAATGATCTAGGTAGTGTACTGCTGACTGGCAGAGGGCCTGTTTTTGCCAGCACCAGTGTAAAGCTGTGTTAAATATTTTGAATGTTGCATGGGAAACAGAACACCCCATTGGCATTGCAGTGTTGAAAAATATCTTCCTGTTGAACTGAAAACCTAAATAAGGCCTATCTTCTTGTCTCATGGGAAGAAGATGAAAGCAGACTAGATGTCCATCTTACAGAGCCAGAGGTCAGTACAGCCTATGATGATCTCTGATCCAAAGATTAGTGTACTTTGTTCAACTTGGTGTCAATAAAATCATTAACTCACCCCCGCCCCCCATGCTGGGTGAGACAAGTGATGAATCAACCTGAACTCACACTCCTGTTTCTTGGCAACTCGTAGGCCAGAAGGTGAAATTTTAAATAAAAAACATGGAGGGGATGAAAAGTGGCCAAATATCCTGGTAGCTCAGTGCTCTTTCTCTTTTAGCCTACCAGCAATGTGTTTGTGGTTAACGCTGCTATCAAGTCCTTTTTGGACATGTTATCAGTGTCCAGTATACATTTTATTCCATCATTATCCACTAGATGATAGATATCTTCAAACTTCCCTTTTATAATCTTATCTTTGACTTTGGTGGGAACATGTGCTGTGATATGAGAGCCAAGTAATTTGGAATATGTAAAGCTGAAGGTAGCTATAGGGGACAAGAATTGGGGGATACATTCATCCATATGGGGTTGGACCTCCATCTCTGAACCCATGACCTCCTCAGAATCCCTCTGCAATTTGGGTAAAGATAACTGAGCAACCTGGTCAACCTCAGTACCTGCTCCCACTCCCAGATTCAAAGCTGTAGAGGCCCCAAAGTTTCTCTTTAAGTCAAACAGCATAACTCTCTCTCCTTCTGGCAAAGAATTTGTAAAATCAGGAACAACCATATAAGGAAGAATAACCAAGTGAGCCTCAAAAATCAAAAGCAAACACAAACAAGTCGCCTGGTTTCCCAGGTGACTTGTTCATGTTTCGATTTATAAAATCATCTAAACAATTATCAGCAGATTGACCCCTGCCAATAATATTAAGTCCTGTAACCCCAATAGAGACATTAACTTGTGCTTATGTAACATCTCTGATGGTCTTTTTCTGATCCTTCTCAGATCGATCTGGTCCTTCCACTGTGCCCTCCTCCGAATTCAGCAAAGGTCTCCTCTTGGAGTTCATGGTCTGCTCCACTGTCCCCACCATTTCTAAATTAATGAGCAAGCCTTGCACTTCCTGTGATAAGTACAGCCATCTCTCTTTAATGGACTGCAGTATGGCTGAACCTAAAAGACAGAAAGGATTGGCACAGGGAAGAATACCAACAAAACCAAAAAAAAAAAAAAAAAGAGAAAGAAAAATATGACAACTAAAACCACACAAAGATCTAGTTAATATTAAAAAAAGATTGGATGCTGGGATAGTTTGCTGCTGCAAGGTTCTAGAATGTATAGTCCTCAGAATGTTTTCCTGCTCCTACTTTCATAGGTTCATAGGTGTTTACTAGGCTAACGGGCACAAGGGTCTTTTTAGTCTAGCCATGCATCCCAAATCTCTAACAAGTTCTAATACCCTTGATAAGTGTAAGCATAGGGCTGGGAGATGAACCATTTGCAAGTTACATATGTCCATTAGAGACATAGGTGCCAAATGAGCGATGAACAAATGCTACTGGGAACTAAAACTGGCAGACTTGCTGCCAAACCAAGGATGTGTGCCACCTAAGAAACCAATGCTAAGATAAACATTACATTCTGCCAGCTATCTGAAATGTCATACCCAAACTTAATAAAAATTGACATGAACATTACAACTATAATAAAATCATTGTACCCCAAATATCATCACAGAAATAATTATATAGTACCATTTAACTTACACCTAACCCCACTAGAACATAAAAACAAAATCTAACTTGATTATCCATAGTTACACTTCAAAGATTACCCCAATAATAAATCAATCTTCCACAAAAGTGAGATGCATCTACTAATCCAAATAAGTACCCTTTTACTACAGCTATATCAGTTCACCATGCTAAAGGAAAACATGATAGGGTATATGCCCCACACTAGTCAGCCTCCCTCACCCAATGTGCCCTAATTGTGCTTCAACTGCATAAGATAGTGCACTAAAAATTATATATATATATATATATATATATATATATATATATATATATATATGGGTCTACTTTGATCCATTGAAGTTGCATTTATCCGAAGCTCACTTACCCAATCCCAGTTTTTTGAAACTTCAGTTATCAAAAAGTACATACTGACAAAATCCTTTCCCAGTTAAAGGAACCACTTGGCCACCAGGAGAAAAAAACTACATGAACCAAAACTAAACCCTCCAAAGTCAGTGGGCTTTGCCCCCACACCCCCCCACTTAAATATTCCAACTCTGAGATCGCACAACATTGAAGAAAGGGCAAAGTTCATTATGGTGACCTAGTGTTTCCTTTCACAGGGAAAGGATTTCGGCAGTCTGTGCTTTCAGATTACTGCAGTTTCGATGAACTGCAATCAGGTAAGCGAGCTTCAGTTAAACGCAGTTTCGACGGGTTGACATAGACCCATATAGATGTGCAGAAAAACAGCTTATGCAGAAAACACCCCATGCCAACAATAACTGCTGTGACATTACTGTATGTGCCTAATTTTTTTATATATACATATATAATACTTGTACTATATATATATATATATATATATATATATATATATATATATATATATATGTGTGTGTGTGTGTGTGTGTGTGTGTGTGTGTGTGTGTGTGTGTGTATATATATATATATATATATATATATATATATATATATATATATATATATATATATATGTCTGACTTAATAATAATCTCTGATGTCTGCCTAGGTTGCATTGTGCTGAATCTAACAATGTTTAGGAGCCACCACCTCATCCTAAAGCATTTACTTGTCTACCACATAATGCAGAGGACTAAAGCTCTGTCCTATTAATATGTTGTTTCCTGTATCCAGTGTTTGAGTCCTTACTCCTTCCTTTGCCAACTGTGTGACTTAGTCAGTTAATCAAGCAGTGATTCCATATTGCCCCAGGAAAGGATTAATTAGTTAAGTGGGCTTAATGCATGAGCATATAAATTAACAAAAGTCCTTATCTCTAGTAAAAGCTACACATAATATAAAATGTTTGGATTTTTACATACGTGCATCTTTTCACTCAGGTTCCATGAAAGCAACGTTGTTAAGAGATGTACCATAATTCAAGATTAATTGAATCAGTGAATGCATTTCTCTACATGTTGTTCTGCCAGAAGATAAAGACCTGTAATAATTAATTCTAGAGCCACCCAAAAATATGAAACCATTTCCCACTTTGGTGAGGTTTCTGCTGCTTTCCTTTTGTCCAAACATTTATCACTGAAATGACCTTTGCCAAAGGTTACAGCTGTCTTATATAAGATTGCAGAATGTATTCAAGTCAACAGCAATGTTCTACAAAATGTCATCTGCATAATATTTGCTGCAGTACAAGTCCTTCCTGAAATTAGTAAATGCACTTGCCGAAATCTCAGTTAAAAGATGACTATTCTTTTAAGGCCCCAGTTGTTAACACTCATGCTGCAGTATTGTGGCTATGTGCTTGAGCAATCCGCAGACTCATTGTCAGCTGTACCTGACATACCAAGTATGCAGATGGGCAGGGGAATGTAATGTGATCCAAAGGCCAATGCAAGATCGTGGAGACAAAACCCACAATATAGCTTAAATTTCCCAGCCTCCATTCAGAAGGAGATCTTTATTTGAGCATGTCAGGAAAAATGTGGCTAATATATCTTCCCCAGTTTGAATGTTACCATAATATGTCATGAGCAAGACAACTAAAGTGAATAACTCACTTTGTACCATGATGTATTTTTTGAATGGCATTCAGAAATAAAATAGTAAAAAAGGGGAATGAATAAAAAAAAACAATGAAAGGTACACAGACTTAAACTGCAGCATAAAGCAAAAAACACAGCATCAATGGGACCAGATGGTGTCCCGGGTTGTGTCCTACATGAACTACAAGAAGAACTAAACCCTCACGTAAAGCTGCTGTTTAACCTCAGCCTTACTACAGGATATGTACCCAAAGAATGGCGTACAGCAACAGTGGTCCCACTCCACAAAGGTGGTGCCTCTACGGAACCTGGAAACTATCGCCACATAAGGCTGACTAGCCTGGTCTGCAAAGCTATGGAGAGGATCATCATGGAACTCATTAACAATGACATTGGGGACCTACAGACACTGGATCCTACCCAATTCAGCTTTGTCAAGGGCAGATCCTGCCTTTTAAACCTGGTCAATTTCTTTGAAACAGTCACCAAGGCCATAGATGAAAGGAAGGTAGTCCACACAGCCTACTTTAACCTCGCAAAAGCCTTTGACACAATACCCCACTCAGGCATCATAGATAAGCTCTCCAGCTTAAATATAAACCCCTATGTCACAAGATGGGTTGCAAACTGGCTCAAAGACAGAACCCACATGGTCAGGATTGCTGGAGCCATGTCAGACTCGAAACCAGTTACAAGTGGCATCCCACAAGGCTCAGTCCTGGGACCTCTCTTATTTGGTATATATTTTTCTGAGGTACAGGCTAACATGGGAGGACTGTGGCTGACCAAGTATGCAGATGACTGCAAACTGGGAGCCATAATTGACTCTCCAGCTGATACAAGCATCCTCCAAAAGGGTCTCACAGATACGGACAACTGGTGCCAGAGCCATGGCCTGAAGCTAAATGCTAAAAAGTGTATAGTCATACCCTTTGGCAAAAACAAAGTGCCCACAAATTACCACATAGGTGGTAATCCATTAAGTACGGAAGACGTAATTAGGGATCTGGGTACCCAAGTTGATAGTAATCTCTCCTTTGACAACCACATTGCCAAAGTGGTTAGAAGGACTTTCTATATAGCCCACCTTATCATGAAAGGATTCACATCTAGATCAAAAGAGGTCATTGTACCCCTTTATTCATCCCTCATCAGGCCCATAATAGAATACAATGCCCCTTTTGGTATGTACCTAACCCGACACCTGCAGCAACTTGAAAGACCCCAAAAGTACCTCACAAAGAGGATTAAGGGACTCAAACAGATGCCATACGCTGCTCGGTTAAAGAAACTCCAGCTCTCCTCAGTTGCATACCGCCTACTTGGAGGCGACCTATGCCTGACATATAAAGCTACGTCCAACCCGGAATTAATGGACATGCTTCACCTCAGTAAATCCAAATCCCTTAGACCTACGCGCTCGAGGGACTTAAACCTCAGCACAGAAATAAACAGGACATGCTGGAGGGACAGATTCATAACCCAGAGGCTTCCCTCACTCTGGAATAGAATACCAGTCCATGTTAGGCAGAGCACCTCACTGACCATCTTCAAGAGGAATCTTGACGAGTGGATGGGTGATCGTAGGTTTACCCCTGGGATTACTTTGGTTTCACTGCTGGACAGAGGCACAGTAATCTAACCTTAAAAAGGGCAAAATAAACTCAATTCAAAGGGGGTATAAGCCAAACAACTCTGGCTAGGCTTGTAAATGCCCTAGGGCAGATAGCCTAGTATGAACCTATGAACCTAAAAGGGTTTGCAACTGTTGCTAAAGTACATTTCAAGACAATTGCACTATACTGTAGCACTGATGGGGAATCTGCAGGGGGAGAAGCATGTTGTTCTTAAAAATGAAAATATCCGTTTCCTTTTTTATAATGTATAGATTTAGGTACTCTTCAGAGAGTGTGTGTGGCCTGTGATATATTCATTTTTCAGACACAAAAAACTATTTGGTTTATTTATGATAATTTTCACTTATGCAAGCTAAAACAAAGTCATATCTGGATTTGTAAAAACTATACAGTCTAAGTGCCTGTCATTTGTTATATTTATTTTGCTCTTGTCATCTCAAAGCCACAAAATGGAGGCCTCAGGAATGATATACAGTGAACATCAAAGGGTAAGGAATGCTGCTACTGTCGTCAACAAAAAGGTCTCTTAAATCACTAGCTGAGAATCTGCACTTGAAATTCCGAAAACTCCTTGATATGTAATAAAGAATTTCTAAAAATATGTGTGTCTGTGTGTGTGTGTGTGTGTGTGTGTGTGTGTGTGTGTGTGTGTGTGTGTGTGTGTGTGTGTGTGTGTGTGTGTGTATATCTAGTAGGTTTGCTGTTTTTTTTTTCCCTGCAGTTTTTAGTGAACGACTTGTCTGTGTGACTTTATTACACTTTACTTTGGATGTTAGTTTGGGTTTTTTGCAGGCAGCTTAATGTTTATGGACATTAGCTAGGTTTAAAGAATCTATGTTTCTAATATATCGATAAAAAAATCTTCATATACTGTGCTGATGAGGTCAATTAGATGTTGAAACATGCATGTCTACAACTAGTGAGGTTTGGCTTTATTGGCCAGAATGTATCCATAAAGACATAAAAAGTAAAAAAGTCATGGGCATTTAGAAGCCATGTAACTGAAACACACTTGATGTCCTTAAGGGTCATTTGCATATATCCCATGGACCTCTATTTCAGAAAGTTTAAGGTATCATGCAGCTTCGCTTGTTTTTCCCTTTTTTGCAGTTTTTACTGAATGGTTTGTCTGTGTGACATACCTTTTGCTTTAGATATAGCTATGTATATCTATATCTATATCTATATATCTATTTATATATATATATATATATATATATATATATATATATAATATACATATATATGTGTGTGTGTGTGTGTGTGTGTGCGTGCGTGCGTGCGTGCGTGTGTGTGTATATTTAGAGAGAGAGAGAGAGAGAGAGAGAGAGATTTCACTATCACATTTCCTCTCATCCTACTTTGCAAGGAATTTGTATTGCTGAAAAATGTGAAATACTGGCACATATCCATGACAGCAGACTAGTATGTATGTTTGCTATTTTCCGATCAGGATAAACTACAGAAAATGTTATACTGACAGTAATATAAAAATAAATGGTCCCTGGTGAAGACCTACAAAGCTAGAGAACTTCCTTCAGGTTTAAAAACAGTAGTGCCTTTGCAGATTAAAGTATGCATTAAGTGAACAGCTCTCACTTGCAGATGCCACTACAACTGAATAATTGTTCCTGCTGAGCAGAATCTAATCTTTCCCTTTCTGGCTGTGGGAAAGGCACAGATGCACCAAACAGCTTTCTGACTGAGGGTACGTTGCTCATTATGAGCAATAAACTGGTTGCAGTAAATGATCTAAAACTAAATAAAATTAATAAGACAGAATAAAAACAGGAAGGCACATCAGAGAGATGAGCACAAGCTAAAAAAGCATACAAATAAGTACATATGGCAGCATATCTAAAGTGAAAGTGGCAGGTGCAGCTTGAAACACTATTATGTGTTATTAATTCTGTTATTAAAATAGCATTAGCTTGCCTGTGCAACTCTTCTTAAGAGGGTAAAATATATCACAGCAAGAAACAGGTCCAGAATCTTCTCTGTTATGGAAAGATTGTAACTGAATAGTGACTAACAGAGAGGATTTGTGATTTGAAATGGATGCATGCTGATGTTTTTGTTTTCTTTCTGCAAATATATTTGCATTTCTTCTGGCTACACAATAATGGAATTCCTAGACATGCACATGCTGCATGCTGCTAAATCCTATTAACAGCTAACTTGCATGACCTTGAATCAACCACCCAAGCAGTGGAAGCAACTGTTTGTGGCTGCCCTTTCAACTTGTATAAGCATGTAAGTAATGGCATTTTCCCACAGTCGCATACATACACACAAACACATAGGCAGATACTAGCACACGCAGACACACAGGCACATGGGCAAGTGCACATGGACACCCCCCATATGCACACATGCACACACAACCTAAATACTACAAATGCAAGCCTTCATTGAAATTATACAATTACTATTTGCATCAGTGCATGTCACCTTTTCAAGAAGGGAAACTTTCTCAAAAAGGGAAATATATACACATATACTTCTGAAGTTGGCATCACTTCAAAACACAAAACATATGTACTTTTCCACGAAAGTGACAGTTTCTGTCTCTGTATATATGTGTATATATGTCTGTGTGTGTATATATCCAAATATATATATATATATATATATATATATATATATATATATATATATAGATATATATATATAGAGAGAGAGAGAGAGAGTGAGAGAGAGAGAGATTATATATAGATTGTATATAGGTAGTGAGAGAGAGGAAAATACATATTATGTGTGTGTGTGTGTGTGTGTGTGTGTGTGTGTGTGTGTGTGTGTGTGTGTGTGTGTGTGTGCGCGCTTGCGTGCGTGCGTGCGTGTGTGCGTGTGTGTGTGTGTGTGTGTGTGTGTTGTCTTTGAATGGAGCTGGTTAAAGGACAGCTTTGTGAGCAAGGGAAACTGAGTACAGCACAGCTTCACCTGTTCAAATAGTTGTACAGACTTGTATGAATGCACACAGCTTTTTCTGTACTGTTCATCTGAAGTCATGTATAGCACAGCTGTGCATTAGTCACTTTGGTATGTGCAACTGCATGCAATGCAATGTATCAGGTAATGTAAGAGCCTCATTTCTACAGCCCTCTCCCATACACTATTCTGCTTATATACAGTTTAAAAAAAACATTGCAGCTCAACTCGTGCATTCCTATCCTACTGAGCATCAAGGCTTGTTTGAATCTTTAACCCCTCCCCAACATTGCACAAAATGCTATACTGCACAGGCCTGAGTTGTGCACAAATGTACATTAATAGCAGTTATAACTGGATGTGGGTTTAAGCCACTTATATATGACCAACATAAATCCAGTAATCCAATGTTTGTAGAGGCTACTGTCTGTATGTGTACTGAATGTCCAGAGCATCCCATGAGCCTTAAGACCTGATTTCAGAGTCTGCTATAACTTATGTAAGTGGCAGCATGTTCAACAAACACTTTACAAGTTATGTTGAATAGTAGTTGCTGGACTATAACTGCTGAAAGGTATTCATGTTCTGAAGTTTTAAGTGCTCGAAAGATAAATCCATGTTTGTTTTGTTGTCATTTCAATCAGATTGCATTATTGTGTAACTTAATATTTAGTTCTATGTCAATATTGATAGATACAAGTCTAGAGAGATATCTAGAATGTTTATCCTATCATTATAGTTAAGACAAAGCTGAAGGTGTTTGTGACAGCCCTGAATTGGCCCAGTAATCAAGGAGCCTCAATCCTCAGTACTGGCAACAGTGAGGGAATGTACACATTGGGGGGATGACAAGTATACACACAGTAAAGTACAATTTCCCTTAAGAGCACAAAGAGACCACAGTCATTCTGGAGATAGTTTCTCCCTCTTTCTTCAGATTCCCAATAAGACTCCCCACTGGCACAGCTATAGGGTTGAGATCTCAGTGGAGTGGTCAAGCCAAAACCTCCAGCACCTTCTCTGTCCATCCAGTGCTTTGTGTCCCTGCCCAAGTAGCTGACACACACTCATTTTGAGATTTGATTTATACACACACACACACACACACACACACACACACACACACACACACACACACACACACACACACACACACACACACACACACACACACACACACACACACACACACACACATACACACACAAAACCACACACACACATACACACACACACACACACCTAGAAAGGCTGGCACAGGTTTACTAGCTATGCTCTCTTCTGCCCAGACTATAAGGTAGTTATCACTGCCACCAACCAACTCTTTATCATCTACTATAAGGTCCTTACAAAGGGTGTCCAATCCTACTGTCTGTTACTAATAATCTAAATGGTAGTTTTGACCAAGACTTGCAAGGCTATTTAGGAGTGGCCTGTACAGTGTCACCAAATACATATGCAAGTACTATAAGAGCTTATAGGTTCATAGGCAGGTACTGGGCTATCTGCCCAAAGGCATATATTAGCCCAGCCACATTGTGCGGTATTCACCGCCCCTTTGGTTAGTTCCCTAGGCCCTTAATTTAGCAGCTAGTACCCTTGGCCCCTATCTAGTAGAGCTGTTGGTATGATCCCTGGTGTCAACTTTCTGTTACCCATCCACTCGTCATGGTTCCTCTTGAAGAGTGGTAGTGAGGGGCTCTGTCTTATGTAGATCGGGACCTTGTTCCATAGCAAGGGAAGTCTTTGCGAAGGGAATCTATCCCTCCAGCTTAAATATGTCTCACAAATATCAGCCACAAAGATAGGTTTAAATATATTTAATAATAAATAATAAAAGAACAGGACAATGCTCAGTCAATCAACACAGTTACTTCAGAGTTCAAAATCACAGGAAATATTTTAAAACAGCATTGCAGGACAGTCTGAAATAAATATAGAAAACATATCAACTAATCCTTACTATATTCCTATCTATATTTAAAAGAGATACTAAACCCTGAATCCAACTTACATGTAAGTGCAGATGTGATGATGACTGGATGTTTCCAGGAGGTCAAAGACAAAATATCAAATGCACAGTCTCTCTCTGAGAGAGTTCTTAAATCAAGATCAAGTATTACTGCTGGGTTAGCTTGGATGATATCTCTTATTGTCACCTGGCTTTAGTTCCCAGGCTAAACAGAAATGTAACAGAATTTACATATCTGCATGAAAAATACATATCTCTCAGAACTGTGCAGCTTCTAGGAGGCCATCCCAAGTAAAACCAAGACTCACTCCTCCAAAAATAGGAGATCAGTCTGGTGGACCCCGGCCATAAATAAGCTATACAACAAAAGGAGGAAACTATTACATGATAAGGCAAAATCCCAAAAAGGGAAGGCATCCCTGATCAGTACTAGCAAGAAACTTCGATCCCTCATAAAATCGTCAAAGGCTAGCTTTGAAAGAAGAATCGCCAAAGACTCTAAAGATAATCACAAGGCATTCTTTAGCTACATCAAGAATCTGGGTGGCAACTCTCAGATCTGCTCTGAGCTGGTGCAAAATGGCACAAAATACACTGAACCCACTGACATTGCCAACATCCTGGCAGACAGGTTCAGTGCAAACTTTAACCCCCCTTCCCCCCCAAAAGGGCCAGTGTCTATCCCAGAAGAATGCAGTCCCCCAGACATCACAGACACACAGGTGAAACCAGCCCTCTCCAAAGTAAAAAACACAACATCAATGGGACCGGATGGTATCCCAGGCTGCGCCTTACACGAGCTCCAAAATGAACTAAACCCTCACATAAACTCACTGTTCCAACTCAGCCTTACCACAGGTTATGTACCCAAAGAATGGTGTACAGCAACAGTGATCCCACTCCACAAAGGTGAAACCACAACGGATCATGGGAACTATCACCCTATAAGCCTGACTAGCCTGCTCTGCAAGGCTATGGAGCGCATCATCATGGATCTCATAAACAAAGACATTGGGAACCTCCAAACACTGGACCCTACCCAATTCAGCTTTGTTAAAGGCAGATCATGCCTCTTAAACCTAGTTGGCTTCTTCAAAATAGTAACCAAAGCCATAGATGAGGGAAAGGTAGTCCACACAGCCTACCTGGACCTTGCAAAGCCCTTTGACACAATACCCCACTCTGGCATCATAAATAAGCTTACCAGCTTAAATATTAACCCATATGTCACAAGATGGGTTGCAAACTGGCTCAGGGATAGAACTCACATGGTCAGAGTCACAGGTGCCATGTCTGACTCTAATCCAGTTACAAGTGGCGTCCCACAGGGCTCAGTCCTGGGACCCCTCTTGTTCGGTATATACTTCTCTAAGGTACAGGCAAACACGGGAGGACTGTGGCTTACCAAGTTCACAGATGATTGCAAATTGGGAGCCATAATTGACTCATCGGCTGACACAAGCATCCTCCAGAAGGGCCTTACGGAGAAGGATACCTGGTGTCAGAACCATGGCCTCAAGCTAAATGCCAAAAAGTGCATAGTCATCCCCTTTGGCAAAAACAAAGTGCACACAAACTACCACATAGGAGGTAATCCACTAAGTACGGAAGAAGTAATTAGGGATCTGGGGACCCAAGTAGACAGTAACCTCTCCTTTGACAATCACATTGCCAAAATGGTTAGAAAAACCTTCTATATAGCTCACCTAATCACAAAAGGTTCACATGTAGATCAAGAGAGGTCATTGTGCCCCTCTACTCATCGCTCATCAGTCCCATAATTGAGTACAATGCCCCATTTGGGATGTACCTTACCTGACACCTGCAACAGCTAGAGAGACCTCAAAAATACCTCACCAAGAGGATCGTGGGCCTCAAACAGATGCCCTATGCAGCTCAACTAAAGAAACTTCAGCTCTACTCAGTTGTTTACCGCCTACTCAGAGGCAATCTCTGCCTGACGTACAAGGCCATGTCTAATCCGGAATTGTTGGACATGCTCCACCTGAAGAAAAACAAATCCATTAGAGCTACACACTCCAGGGATTTAAACCTTAGCACAACAATAAATAGGACATGCTGGAGGGAGAGATTCATATCCCAAAAGCTTCCCTCGGTCTGGAATAACATCCCAGTCCATGTTAGGCAGAACCCCTCGCTGACCCTCTTCAAGAGAAATTTTGATGAGTGGATGGGAAATTGTAAATTTACTCCTGGGATCACTTCTATTGCCCTGCTGGACAGAAGCTCAGGAATCTAGTCTAAAAGGGAGGTGAAAGCCAACACATTCTGGCTAGGCTTATAAATGCCCTAGGGCAGATAGCCTAGTACCTACCTATGAACCTATAAAGCATTAAATCACTTTTACATGTTAAACCTAGTAACTACTTCTATCCAAGACAATAGAAATATCTTCTAGCTCTAGCCATCCTGTCTCCTTGGTGGATTAAAACTAACTTTTATAGCACATTGTAAAGCACTTAATTTCAACATTTTTTCTTGAAGTTTTGTAAGTTAATCTTTTATGTTCCAGCAGGGTATGCTGTGGTTACATTCTTGATTCTCAGTACATAACATACAGTTTTGTATAAATCATATCAATATTCACAAATAACGTAGAATTATTTATAAAATTCCAGATAGCTGGGCTGACAGTGTCACCCCCTCTGAACACTCAAGCTAGTTTTCAAGTGCCCCTTGAGAAATGTTGTTTGAGAGAGTTGAGCATATCTGGGAATACCTTACCCCATTCCCTGTCTAGAGAGCCCATCTGTGTTGGCATTACTAAGCCCACTGTGGTGCTATCATATGTTTGCAACCCTAGGCTCCACCTTAGTAACTTGGCATTTTGCTGGCTGGCTCGATGTAGCCATGTTAAGGGATTGTGGTCTGTAACTACATTGAATTTCCTTCCATACAGATACGGCTAAAATTACTGCAGTGCCCATACTATGGCTAGGCATTCCTTTTCTCCAGCTGCATAGCATTCCTCCCTGGGTTTGAGCCTATGAATGAGATATAACACTGGATGCTCTTCTCTCTCTGAGGAAACCTGGCTAACTACAGCCCCCCACCCAATGGTTTGAAGCATCTGCCTGCACAACAAATTCTTTGAATACTCTAAAATGGCTAATGTAGGGGGTCCTTCTAAAGCTCCTTTAAGCTTCTTGAATGCCTTCTCACATGCTGGGGTCCACACTACCTTATCTGGTCTGTTTTTCCTTGTCAGGTCTATGAGGGGAGCAACTATGGTACTATAATTGAGGGCAAACTTTCTCTAGTACCCCGCTGTCCCTAAGAATGCACTCACTTGCTTTTTGGTAACAGGGGCAGGCCATGCCTGAATGGCTTTCACTTTGGCAGGGTCTGGCCTGATCTTATCACTCTTGCTTCTATGTATCATGTAGGAGACCTCTGCCATATCCACCTGACATTTTCTGGGCTTAATGGTTAACCCTGCCCTCTGTAGTCTGCCCAACATCTACCTGACATGCTGAAGGGGCTCTTTCCAAGAATGTCTGTAGTTGGCAATATCATCTAGTTAAACAAGGGCAAGATCTCCTGCTCCTGCTAGGATAAGATCTACCAGCGTCTGGAAAGTTGCTAGGGCATTTTTCATCCCAAAGGGCATCTTCATGAACTCATACAAGCCAAAAGGAGTCACAAAGGCTGACCTCTCTCTTGCACTGTAAGTCAAGGGCACCTGCCAGTATCCCTTAGTAAGATCAATAGTGGTAAGATACTTAGCCCCACCCAGCTGCACTAGGGCTTCATCTGTCCTAGCATGGAGTAAGAATCTGACTCTGTGTGACTATTTAATTTCCTGTAGTCCACACAGAACCTGGTGCTGCTTTCCTTCTTTGGTACCAGCACAACTGGGGTGGCCCAGGGAATGTTAGACTCCTGAATTACCCCTAGTTCCAACATTTCCTGTATCTTCTCCATCAGAATCGGTTTGACTCTCTCAGGCATCCTATAAGGGGCCAGCTTAATAGGCCTTTGGTGTCCTGTATCGATATGGTGCTGTACCAGGTGGGTGCACCCTGGATTCCCAGTGAACATGTCCCCAAAATCCTGTAACACTGCTCGGATTTCCCAAACTTGGGTAGGGGATAACTGCTGGGACATTGCTACCCCTTCCACTGAGGTGTCAGTCCGAGCCTCACTGAGGAGATCAGTCACCAGATCTCCCTCAGACCCCTCCTGCAATCCACTGTAAATACTTAGCACAAGGGCCTACCTATCATGGTAAGGTTTCAACATGTTAACATGGTACAATTTGTACCCCTGCCTCTTGCCTAGCAGTTCTACCATGTATTACAATCACTTATCTTCCTTACCACTTTGTAGGGTCCCTCCCTAGCTGCCAGCAGCTTGTTGTGTCTGACAGGAATGTGAACCATTACCTGCTGCCCTACAGCATGCTCTCTAACTCAAGCATTCCTGTAATACCAGACCTTTTTCTGCTGTTGGGCTTCTGCCAGGTTCTCCTGGGCCATGCCCATGAGTTCCCTGAGCCATGTCCTAAGGTTTAGGACATATGCCACAAAAGACTCCTTGTGGGATTCACAATCACCCTCCCACACATCTCGAATCAAATCTAGAGGTCCTCTACCCTATGCTCATACAGCAACCAAAAGAGTGAAAAACCTGTGGAATCCTGGGGAACCTCTCTGTAAGCAAACAACAGATGGGGCAAATATTTGTCCCACTCCCTCTTAAACTGGTCTGCAAATGCCCGCAGCATGGACTTGAGTGTAGAGTTTAACCTCTCAACAAGACCATTAATTTGGGTATAGTAGAGGATGGTATTTAGGTGTTTCACCCCACAATGCTTCTACAGACAAGTCAGCAGGTCTGACATGAAATTCATACCTCAGTCAGTCAGTATTTCTTTTGGGAAACCTACCCTAATGAAACTCTATAACAAAGCATTTGCCACCTTTTCTGCTCCAATGGAGGACAGAGCCACTGCTTCAGAGTATCTGGTAGCATAATCCACTACCAATAGGATATAATTTTTCCCTGTGGAACTTAGGGTACTCAGAGGCCCCACAATATCCATAGCTACACTCTGAAATGGCTCCTCAATCACAAGAAAAGGCATCAAAGGAGCTCTCACCTTGTCTCCTGCCTTGCCTACCTTTTGGCACTGCTCACAGGTCCTGCAGTACCCTGATACATCTCTGGAAATTCCAGACCAATAAAAGTTCTGCATAATATGTCTCTCTGTATGTTTTATGCCCATATGACCTGCAAAGGGAATATCATGGGCTATGACAAGAAGTGCCAGATGGTAGGCTCTGGGCACTACCAACTGCTATATTCTCTCACTCTGCAACCCTCTCTCAGGGGTCTACTCTCCATATGGTAACCATTTGTTCCAGTATGCAGTTTACCCTTTCCCTTGAGAATCAGGTGCTTCCCTGGCTTGTAATGTAGGGTCTGGAAGCTGACCCTGTCTCAACTCTCTCTCTCTTTGTAACCCTTCCAAGCCCCCCTTCCACAGTAAGTCTGGTAACCTCTGACAACGGTGCCTCATTGTCAGACTGGATACCACTACTCACCTCTGCCCTTGCAGTCTATCTGTCCAAGGGAACATCAGTACCCACAATCAGCTGTGGCTCACCTTCAGTCTCACTGTTACAGGGTAGCTTCCTCCCTGAAGTACCCACCTCACCAGGCCTGGCTGCAAGTGTGCAGTATGTCTGGGTGTCCCCCAGGCTACCAGACCCACATGCTTGTCTGCAAGCCAGACTGCATGTAACTGCATGCACACAAGGTACTACATTATCAAAATCATCCCCTATCAGGACATCTGCAGGGATATCCTCAAACACACCTACTTGCTGGCTTCCTTTTCCATCCTCCCAATCATGGTGAACCCAAGCCAAAGGTATTTGGCTTGGGGTCCCTCCTAATGCTCTGACTGAAGTAGACTGCCCAAGCATGTAGTGCTCGTCTGTAACCATTGCAGACTTCACAATGGTTAGGTCAGAAGCTGTGTCTCCCATACCAGTGGCCTCTTTCCCGTCCACTTCTTCTTCTTCTTCTTCTTCTTTCGGCTTTTTCCCGGTTAGGGGTCGCCACAGCGGATCACCTTGTCCGCACATTGAATGGCAGTGGAGTTTTACAGTGTCGAGTTGCCAGCCCGGCGCCCAACCTTCCACAGAAGGCACACTCACACGCACACCTAGGGCCAATTTAGAGTGTCCAATCCACCTGCAGCATGTCTTTGGGATGTGGGAGGAAACCGGAGCACCCGGAGGAAACCCACGCGACCACAGGGAGGACATGCAGACTCCACACAGAAGGCACCCCAGCCGAGGATCGAACCAGAGAACCTCTTGCTGTGAGGCAGCAATGCTAACCACTGCACCACCGTGGCCGCCCTGGCCTCTTTCCCGTCCACTAAGATAGGATATAACCTGTTGTGGTAGTTTGGTACCCTTGTTGTCTCAAGACAACCTACTGCTAGCAATTTGTCAATCCCACTTACTAGCTTTCCCACCTTTTGTTCCCTACCTTGCCTTCATGGATATCTATATGCTACATGGCTCCTCAGATTGCATTTAAAACATTTAACCCTTGGTCCTTGACATTTACGTGGACTAATGGCTTACCCTGCTACTGTCAGACTCTATTGGGGCAGTCTGGGCTGCCCTCCATGGGTCCCCTTAGACCCATTAGCACCACTGAGTGTCCCTTTCCTGAACAGTGATGCTCTGCTAGCTAGATATAGGTCTCCCTTCTTCCCCGACTCATCTGCAGTAGTGCATTGTCTATCAGTTAACCATGTTCTCTTATCCTCAGGCAAAGTGATAAGGACTTGTTCCCTCAACAAAAGGTCTGCCAGCCCTTCAAAAGTGGTGACCTGACATCCACTCACCCACCTATGAAAATAAGTGCCTGTTTCAAAAATATAATCACACACATTTTCAACTGCCTTGTGTCTATGCTCATGAAACTTTTTTTCTACAGGCTTCACATGTTAACTTAAAACATTCCAAAAGACAGTTCTTTATAACATTATAAATTAAACAATCAGTATCAGACAGTTTAGAAATAGTGCTTACAGCTGCTTTACCATGGAATAAGGGGTCAAGAAATGTACCTAAAGACCTTTGTCAATATTATACTGTTTACATACCCTTTCAAACATATGAATGAAACTATCAAAATGATCCTCCTCTGTGAATTGTGGAATAAATTTACTGAACTTCTGGGGTTCAGTTACTCCCTTCCCCATTACTTTCAAGACTCTGGCAAAGAGTCAGCATCTCCTTTTCATGATGACTCTGCTTCTTCTCCTCAGCTTCCAGGTGACAGTTTCTCATTTTCCTCAGCCTTCAGACATTGCAGTTTCTCATGTTCCTCAGTCTCTATATGTCTCAGTCTCTCTGCTGCTCTATTTCCAAATGCTTGGCCTCCATCTCAAATCTCTTTAACTTCAGACAGATTTTTAAGTCCTCTGTGGAAAGGTTGAACTGTCCATTTTCTGAGAGTTGTTCATTCTCAAGGGCCAGTCTGATTGTTCTCCTGGTTGCTATCCTGTGATGTAGCTGTGACTAAAGCTGAAATAATGTCTGCTTTCGCCAGGTTGGTATGCACCAGTCCATTAGCCTGGCACATTTCAGCCAACTGGCTCCTTGTCAGCTTTTGCTATACTCCTCTGCTGACATGCTTGCCTGCTGTACTTTAAAAAATTTATTATTTTGAAAGTCAAACTCTATTTAAAAATTCTATGATGAGAAAATGTGTTTTTTGTAGATGTTGCAGATTCATTAACGATGGGCCATATGTTACAATACATGGGTACAATAGGACCTTAAGATGCCCAGGACAAGTTAACTGTAAGACAAAATTAGTTGTTTATTTAGCTACATGTCTCTCATGTTCTTCATTCTACATAGGGAAAACTAAAAGGAAACTAAGGGATAGAATAGCTGAACACAATAGGGACATCAAAAACAAGAAAACCACCAATTCTCTATATATACATAGTACAAAATGTAAAGAGTTTAAGAGATTTGTATTCTTTGCTATTGACAGGGTATCAGATATTAGCAGTAACAATGAAGGTGATCTAAACACATTGCTTGAGACTAAAGAATGCTTATGGCAGCTTAGGCTGAACGCCTGTACACAACCAGGATTAAATGAACATGCATCAATTTCATGTTATTTAAAAATGAAATCATATATTATATAGATATTACATATTTTACTACCTTTTATATGGATTTACAATATATATCTATTGTTAAAATTGGTTCACCATTTGCCTGGCTTCTTATTAGAATTTTTAGTGTTTAAATTATTTAGTAACAGTATTTTATAGATAGTAAATTTTACATTTATATCTAAATATTTATTATATTATATATTTATATATTTTTAGTATATGTATATATATATATATATATATATATATATATATATATATATATATATATATATATATTTGGATTTATATAAGTAGCTATATCTTATTCATTTTACTGATGGCAAACCGCTTGACTGATATTTTAAATTGGAAAATTGAAAAAATGTTTAATTGTACTGAAAGATGATTGGTTTCCATTTTTTATCTGCCCTTTATATAAAGTAGCTGCTCTATTTCTTATTTAACTCTGAAGAAACCCATGTTGTATGTGGGTGAAAGCGCTCAGTTTATTTGTTTGAAATAAATGTTGTTGGTCCATTTATATTCAGTCAGCATCTTACTTTTTACTTAATGCTCGCCTGCTGTCCCTGCCTAAGCTAACAAAAACTAAAACAATTCTGATATGAACTCTAAATGTTCACTGCATGGCTGATTGAGAGTACAAACACCTTCAGTGATCACTGCTCACAGGCTACAAGAATTCAATATCCACACCACTACAAGCCAATTCATAGGTGATGTGACTATCTTACCACTGTGAACCAATTAATATGTGATGTGGATAACCCAACACTGCCACCAATTAATATGTGACATCTCTGCACTGACCCAGTAATCAAGGAGCCTCAATTCTCACCAGTGGCTACAGTGAGGGAATATACACATTGGGAGGTTGACAAGTATGCACACAGTAAAGTGCAGTATTCCTTAAGAGCACACAGAGACCTCAGTCAGTCTGGGGGTGGTTTTACCCTCTTTCTTCAGATCCCCAATAAGACTCCCCACTGGCACAGCTAAAGGGGTGAGATCTCAGCCGAGTTGTCAAGCCAAAACCTCCAGCACCCTCACTGTCCAACCAGTGCTTCATGTCCCTGCGCAAGTAACTAACACACCCAGACTTTGAGATTTTATTTATACACGCACACACACACACACACACACACACACACACACACACACACACACCTGGGAAAGGCTGGCACAGGTTTACTAGCTATGTCCCCTTCTGCCCAGACTATAAGATAGTTATTACTGCCACCAACCAACTCTTTATCAGCTGCTACAAAAGCCCCTTGCAAAGGGTGTCCAATCCTAATGTGTAATTTTACTAATAATCCAAATGGTAGTTTTGACGAAGACTTGCAATGCTATTTAGGAGTGTCCTGTACAGTGTCACCAAATGCATATGCAAGTACTCTAAGAGTTTAAATATGTCTCACAAATATCAACCACAAATATATGTTTAAATATATTTAATAATAATAGTAAAAGAACAAGAAAATACTCAGCCAATCAACACAGTTACTTCAGAGTTCAAAATCACAGGAAATATGTTAAAACAACATTGCAGGACAGTCTTAAATAAATACAGAACACACCTAAACTAATCTTTACTATATTCTCATCTATATCTACAAATATATACTATGCCCTGTATCTTACTTACAAGCAAGTGCAGATGTGATGATGATGGGTGTTTCCAGGTAAAAGACAAAATACAAAATACACAGTCTCTCTCTGAAAGAGTTCTTAAATCAACATCAAATATTACAGCTAGGTTAGCTTGGATGATATTACTTTTTGCAACCTGCCTTTAATTCCCAGGCTAAACAGAAACTTATAAGAATTTACATCTCTCTGTGAGAAATACATATCTCTCAGAACTGTTAAGCTGCTAGGAAGCAATAAAATACTTTTACATTTTAAACCTAGTAACTACTTCTCTCCAAGACAATAGAAACAAATTCTAGCTCTAGAAATTCTGTCTCCTTGCTGCACTGAAATTAACTTTTATAGCACATCATAAAGCAATTAATTTCAACTTATTTAATTGAGGTTTTGTAAGTTAATCATCTATGTTCCAGCAGGGTATGCTGTGGTTACATTCTTGAAGCTCCCTACATAACATACCACTCTGTTTAAATCATATCAATATTCACAAATGACATAGAATTATTTACAAAATTCCAGATAGCTGGGCTGGCAGTGTCACAGTGTTTATGATACAATATTATAAGTTAGTTTTCTATATCTATATTTATATGAATATATATATATATATATATATATATATATATATATATATATATATATATATATATATATATATATATATATATATATATATATATATATATATATATATATATATATATATATATATATATACACACACACACACACACACACACACATATATATATATATATATATGTGTGTGTGTGTGTGTGTGTGTGTGTGTGTGTGTGTGTGTGTGTGTGTGTGTGTGTGTCTATATATGTATTTATACTGCCAAGATGACAACTCATCAACCCTCTGCCAGTGTTCTCCATTTATTCCCTAAATGAGTGAGAGTAGTTGGTGTCCATTTTCTCCCACCTTTAACAATCACCAATATCCATTTGTTTCCTTGCATGAAAGTCATGATGGCATGTATTTCACTGAGGTAGCCATAAAGGGGTGTTCACAAATACAGCCCTATCCCCTGCCCTTTGAGAACCGTCTGTAACCTACTCCATGAACATGCAACCTCCTACACATTCTCTCATAAAGGCTACCATGACTTTCTTGGTTTACAATGCTTATGTCTGTTTTAATGCAGAAGGTTGCTACAGGCACAGACATCTTACCTCAGCCCTGAAGTGACAAACCTAATAGAATGGGTGTCACCAAATCCCTCTCCAGCATGACAGAATGCTGGCCAAAACCCACACCTCTCCAACCCACTCCCAGCTCCACCAGCACCAAAACCACTAAACAAACAAGTGTTGAATGGTTCACACTCTAATGTCAATTCCTCTGTACTGCAGAGATAAGTATACACTGGTAAATTATTTAACTTGAGAGCTCTGTGTGAGGGATTTAAAGGTTTCACCATGTTTGGTACTAGAAAAAACAAGATGTGAATGCATTATTTTCCAAGGCTTTAAATGTTAAACAATGTGCTTTTTGCCCTGAAGCTTTAGTAGTAAGTCAATTCTAAATGAAGGTAAATACTTTACCCTGATGTCACGGTTCATTGCAGTTCAACTGCTTACTCATGGCTTGCTTAGGTTAACTGGATAGCACTGAAATAAATGAGACAGGCTTTGAGTTGAAAACAAGACTAGCAATTGAAGATATTGATTATGCATACATACAGTAAAGCATTTGAAAAGCTTCAAATCATTTAATTATGTTTATAAAGATAAAAGTAAATCTTAATTGATTTATAAATCAATAAAGTGCACTGTTTTACTAACACAGTATAAAAATAAAATTTTTGAAACCACAATTAAAGGTTTAGATGTAGTTACAATATTAAAATTTTGATTTAAGTCTGAGTATGAATTATTTTGAGTTTTATTTTCAAAAATGTTATACACTGTATTGTTTTGGAGAAAAAATGTATGCCAGTTCATCCATACATGGTAATTTCCCTCTTCCTTAACAGGAGTGAATCAGTAAATGACTAGCATAATTCATAATTCACAGACTGATCTTGTTTTGTTAAGTGGCTATGGTAATAAGTCACTCATTTCTGAACAATTGGTTTATGCTTAATAAAAATATGAAGTATTGTATGGCTACGTACCTCCCTGAGTTCCTTCAAAGTTCATATTGCAATTGATAATATTTTGAAATGCCTAAACCTTTTATGAAACATGAGTAAATTGCAATTTAGGTGGTTTCTAAGCTGGTAGAGAAATGAGGTGTAGCATTTTCCAGAAAGAATTCTGTGACTTTGAGTTACTGCTTGCCAATGAGTGTATTCCTAAATTTTCTTTGTAATCATTTGTTCAAATGTATGTGCATAATGTATGATGGGTTGCTCTTACTAGAAATGAACTTATTATAAAAGTATTATGGAAAGCATTATCTTTTACCACTAGTGTGGGATAATATGACTAATGAAGCAAACAGTATTTAACTTTAAGTCTAACTGCTTGTATTATTGATTAGTACACCCCTCGCTGAGCAGTATTAGCTGTAATTTGACATAGTTTATAGAATAATCCAATGTGTTTCTCCATGCCTTACAGGTCAGTATAGTGTCACTTCTATCCTGAAACATAAAATACTTTCCCAATGATTCTGAAATATATTCATTGTAATTAAGTTATTATCATGTAATGCTGTTTTGTATCCAGGTGTTGCATTGAAGTAACATTTACAGATTACATATGTTAGAAATTATAGGGATTCCCCCTGTATACTATACATTTCTTAATTACAAATAATTTGTACTTAGTTTTAATCCCTATGGCTGCTATAAAGTATTGAAAAACACTTTCTATTATATTTATACTCATTTAATGTATCACTGACCTGAATCAATATTCAATGACTGTACATTTACGACTGCAAATTAATGCTTGAAAAAAAATTACTGTAGCAAATGATGGTTGTATAAGTTCCTTCTGAAGCTCTACATGTCCTTAAAATTATAAGAGGTCTTCTTACCCTGGCTTTACTGTCTTATTGCCCTTGAGTAAAGGTAGCAACTGTCTTCATTACTACTGATTAGAGTAAAACACAAATGTCCTTAATGAATAGGAATGTGATCTATTTATTCTTATGTGAAAGAAAACAGTATTGTTAGCAATCACTTTCTTGGGTGGAGTGCATTTATCTGTGTTTTTCAACATCAAACTTACAGATGGAGAATCTTTCAGTATGAATTACATACCACATAAAATAGCAACTTGCTTAAGTTAATTAAAATATATAGTATATCACAAACTGATCTCCATACTTGATTCTCCAGGTAACTTGATACCTGAGTTGAAAATATTTAAGATATCCTTATTTTCAGAATATTGCTTAACAAAAAATTGTTCCTGCTTCCCAAACAATCTTAGAGACTAATGTATTTTACTTGCATTTCTCATTTTTATTCATCTACCAAAGCATTCAAGAGTTCTCTGCAAGAATGCCATCATGGATGAAATATGAAAGTCCCATTGGTCAACATTTTTTAAATTAGTGAAAAATGTGTTCACTTGATGAGAAAACTGACTGATATTAGAAAGTGTTGTGTTTATGGTTTCTCATAAGTAAAAGTGATAACTTTTGTTTGCCCTGATATGCTCAAGGATACACTGAGAATATCATTTAATCTTTTAATCTTCATTGGGTAGTCACCTTAAGAGAAGAGTAACCTTTTTGGATAAGTGGGAAGTTTGACATAGGGGGTGTGGTCATTGTCCTCCTATTACTATTTCTGAATATAGTAATTCCAATCCTTTAACGAGCAAGATTATATAGATGCACATATAAAGAATATATGCTAACCCTATGGTTTCAACATCTCAGAACATTCTCAAAGTTAGTAGAAAAGAAACAAGGTTGTGGTGGGCATTGACCCCATGTGGAGGGTAAGTGTAAGGTAAAGTGGCCTCCCTACAAAAAATGCACTATAGCTGATGATGTCACATTTAAGCTTTCAAATGAACATGACTAGCGGTTACAGGACTGTCACTTCAGTCAAAGAATGATGATTGCCACCAATAGCTGATGCTAGTTTAAAAGGAAGTTTCAGCCAAGTACCTTATATTTTGTTGAAAGGTAAAAAACAATAATAATTTTTCTCCAAAAGAGCAAAACAACACTGGGCTAGGCTAGTATCACAGAGTTTAATCAACAAGTTAAGCACTTTCATTGTGTCATGTAAACAAGCATCTTCATAACTGAAAGTTTCATCATCTTCCTGTGTTTTAAAAACACTTCCTGTTATTTAACAGATGACATCCTCATGCATGCACAATTAATCAGTCATTTTAAACAGTACCCTTAAAGTTACTTTAAATCCATATATTAAAAGTACTTAAATTAATTTAATAAATATATGCAAGAAATATAAACACACATAACATATTTATAAAAACATATACAGAGGAAATATTTAAAACTGTTTACATTTTTTGTAGAATGAGGCTGTGTTGTGAATATAAAAATACATATGGCATTACCAGTAATCAAATTAATATATAAAGTACATCAAATATATATGTAACTACTTAAAAGTGTTTTCTCTCACTGTATTTGAAGTGTTTGCTTGTTTGAAATTTGTTAAAATATGGGGTAATTATCTTTAAAAAGAAAAAGGTTTAATGCTAGGTATTACAGTTTAGCTACTGTAAGAGATAAAGCCATACTAGTGCTGAGTTTGTATTTTAACCCTGAGGCTGGGAAGCATCAAGCAATAATTTCCAGTATATTTCCTGATATTCCAACCTAAATTCCCATGGTCTCCCTCATACTAAAGGTGGAACTTCCTCAAGAATAAAAAATAGAAACTTTTTGAAGTGTCTACATTCCCTGGAATGCCTATTCAGGGAGTGACTAGCATCATCTTTCTTAATAGCATATGCATGCTCGTAAATCTTGGCTTTCAGAGCTCTTTCAGTTTTTCCAGTATAGAAACTGTGTATGTCATTCAACTACCAAGGTATACAGTGAAGCCAAAATAATAGAAATCAGTCTTTTTATTGTTTTTATTTTTGTTTTTATTGTTGTGTCACCATATAACTCACTACAAGTATATGAAATGACAAACAATATAATCCATGTCATATGAGATAATGTTCTAATACAATGTTTTAATATTTTCTGAATGACCCTTTAGCCATTATCAAGGATTTAACTCATTGAGCCATAGAACGAACAAAGTCATGGCAATGTTCAGTCATAGAAACATTGAGAGCCCAAGCAGAAACGAGTTCTTCAGTCAGTTGCTGCCTGTTTGTTATGGTCTTTTTCTTCATCTCTGACTTCAGAATAGCCCACAAGTTCTCTACTGGTTTCATATCTGGGCTAGAACCGGGCCATAGTAACACTTTGTTACCCTGGACATCAAGGAAACTTGTCACTTGTCAATCTTTGTGACATGGGGCACCGACGTGCATGAAGATGAATTCCCTTCTCCCAGTAAATCCCTTTTTCTTTGCCTAGTCACACAGCTGAGGGAGCAGACATTACTGTAGTATGGTTCTGTATTGTTCTTGCTTCATGTTTCCCTGAACAATATAGAGATGACCATTTCTAAAGATGATAACTCTCCACACTGTCACTTTAGTGCAGTGGTCACTGAAAACAACCCATTCCTAATCTTCTTCTGACCAGTTTTGAAACTCCTTTCACCCACAGCAGTCTTTTTGCCTTCATTTGGTTAGACAATTTTTGTTTCTTCTGAGGTCTGCAAGCTCAAAGCCCAGTATCCAGAATCACCATCGAACAGTTCTGGAACTCACTGTAACACCCTGTTATTCCAACATCCCCTGCAGTTGTCTACTGGATGCTTTGTGATTCTTACAGCATTTTCTGATCAGATATTAATCATCCTGAGGCGTTGTGCACCTTCTACAACCACATCTGCTAGCACATCTGGGCGACGATAACCCTTTACCAGTATTCAGTTTCTTCTGAATCCGTCTTACAGATGGATGACTAACGCCAACCTTTTTGGTGATTTCTGATCCAGGAATACCTTCATTTTGCAAAATATCAAATTTTGTATGCTTTTGCTTAACTTTCCAAGTAAGCCTAGGAGTCCATACACTGCCTTTATAGATTCAGTAGATGTGGCACTGAAGTAGCCTCCTGGTTGGTCCCCTACATACCTCAGTCCAAGTCACCAAATTATTAAACTGTCTTAGATTGACAGCTTGTTGATTTTTTTTTTTTTTTTTGCCGTATTTTACTCTCTTGGATTTATGCATCATTTCTTCTTTCAACATTAAAATTAATTTGCATAACCAGTAACATGTACAATGAAAATATGAAAAAAAACACCTTTGCTTCACTAATATCTGGAAGACTGCTAAAGTATTTTTCCTTAATATGGTTTAAAGAAGTAATGGACATTTTTTTAAAATCCTTCTGATTTTTGAGATATACTGAGTAATGTAAATATAAGAAAAATGTTTCTTGAAGTATAGTGATGGAAATCATAGAGGTTGAATCAAAAATAAATTTTACATTTCTAAACAAGTAACACAATCATTTCAGAATTTCTGTGAGGCCCTGAAATGTTTAATATCAGTCGGCTCATCTGTCAGATAAATTAAATTGTCACTTTATATCTCAGCTCAGTTTTCCAGCAGCAAGCTCAACTCCTTGGTTCTGTTCCTTACATAATGTCAGCAATTAGTTGCTCACAATAACACATTATCAGCACAGAGGGTTCTGACCAGGTCTCTAATTGTAGCCATGTTATTATCTGTTCTCAACATCGATGCTAAGAAATTCGCCTTTCAAGAGAAGCCAGGGTGGTGAATCTTAGCATCTATGTCAAGAACACTTAATAAGGGATTATGATCTGTGAAACCAGATAATGTGTCGGTCTAGTGTATGGAGTTTTAACTTTTCCATATGCTGTCAATTATAAACAAAAAAAGGCAAAGTATTTTATTGACTTTGAAAGCCAATAAAGTACTTACTAAGTGTTGTTGCATGAACAGCAAGTAAGCAAAAAATCAGGGACAGTTTTTAAATGCTGTCCTAATTTAAATAGGTTACTTGCAGACTGATGTCTGTAAATTTATATTGCTATAGAAGGGAAGATATCAAGAGGCCATTTAGAGTGAAATAACTTCACTTCCCCTTACATCCGACTGTAACAACATTTATGGTGAGATACCACAATATAATCCCGTGCAACAGATTTATCTTTTTTCTGATTTTGGAGCATAATCATGGTGCTTCGTGTGCTACAGAGTTGTTATACTACATTGATTAGGCATTCATATAACCATTGATACAGCATTAATCCTGATGAGTGAAACAAATGAATGGAGAGTGGATTGAAGCCTGCATCCAGAAATATATATGTAATGCATGCATCAGACTCTGGGTTTGTAATGTGTCTGGAATACTTTGACACCAGCTATTGATTTTAGTTAATTATTTAGAAGGTCCACATAGAAAAATGCACAGAATTTCATAACTGGGCAAATGTTGATGCAATTCTTTTAATCTTTATTCAGATTTTGGATCTGTTTTTTAATTAATGAAATATATTAAACTGGATTTATTAACCTAGTATCATTTTCTCTTTTACTTATAGAAGGATCCATTCCCCTTTGTTGATGATCATGTTATAAAACTATAAAAGCAATAATGGCCATGATCCGCTAACAAGAAACACGTATCATTCTTCTTGATACTGCAGAATTTACTGAGGTGGGGGCTCCAAACGTAACTATTTTTGTGTGCACTCCTGCAGTGCAATGCAATGATTGAGTAGATGCAGATGCATATATAGTCTTGAATAAAATCATCCAGTGCAACTGTAAGTTTGTGTATATTCAGATACAACAAACTTGGCAGGTTGTGCTTACCTGACTTTGCAAAGGCATCAACATGTATGTAGTTTTGTAGGATTTCATAGTGCAACAGCATAAGAATGTACAATGAAACGTACACCTAAGATCATAAAGCAATGTTTTACTCTTAATAACAGGAGAAGCATAACGGTTAAAACTCTGATGAGTTGTATAGGAATAATACACTTTCTCATAGCTGATGCTCAGAGGAATATATACATATAACATTCAGATTAATGTAGCATTCATATTTAAAGCAAATATGTTGCAGTTAGCAGAAGATACCTATTTACAAATGGAGAGATGGTGAACCATTTTACATTAACAGTTGCATGTCATTTGTACACCATAATAAAACACATACTTGCAACAATTAAACAGGTTACCTGTATCTGTTAATCTATACAGCATGGCACTCTTTAAATACCACCAGATGAGGCATTAACTCATCCTTAAGATACAGTATTAAACCTTTGTTCCAGCTGCCTGATTTGGTGGTAGATCAGGAGGATGTGTAAGATTCCAGGGTCCTTATCAAAATGAGTAGGAGAATTTCCATTATGCTCAAGCCAAATGTTCCTTATTGAGAATAAATAAGAGCTCAGGTCTCCACTGAAAGAGAGCCATAGTGTTGGTAGGACTATCCCAGTTAACAAAACATAAAACTAAAATAAATACATTTATGTCAGTAGTGTATTATAGCTGGCCAAAATTTGTAAATATCCTAAGCCACCATCTTTTAACTGTGACAGTTTTATCTTGATTTCATTTTATAGGCTGAAAAAACAAGAATGCAGTACATCACCTTTATTAGACTATATACTCAATGCATGACACATCAGTTCTGTAGAAATATACTACGCTACCACATACTTGCTCACCATTTGAATGTGCTTTTGTTTATTTATTCTCAACCTAGAAAAGCTGTTAGGTATAAATAACAATATTGCTGCAGGCAATCAATGCTAATTTCGTTTGTCAAAGTATTGGTGCTGATACTATATATGCCATATTTTAATATGTATAGACTTCTTTTGTAACTCTAAATTATTAGGTAAATGCAAGCACAATTTGGCATCTCATAGTCTTTGCTGTTTTTATGTTCTGTCTCAAACACTAGCTATTCAACCTGATGATGTTCAGGTTAGCTTACAACTCCCTCATTTAACATGTAGTTACATAAATTCAAAACAATTGCGTTTTATATGTATTCCGAATCGAGTAATATACATTGTTACATTATACAGGGTGAGGAGCAGTGAGATGTATAGAGTAGGAGGTTTAGAGACTGAATTATCCAAGAAATAAAGTATGCATGTCATGAAATTGTATAATGACACAGAGATATGTATCAATATACCAATGAGAGACAATATGTCTGCAACAATAAAGCTGTACGTGGTGGTGTGATTCAAAGCTCTCGTTAATTCATGGATTGAGACATGATCGTTATCTCTTCAGATTGCCAGGCTTTTCCTGCATACAGGAGCTTCACGCACATTATGATATTAGGGAAATTGTCAGTATTAGCAGATCAGTATACGTTACTGGATGCCTTTGGAGCCAGTATCTGTAATGTTACATACTGTTGCCCTGTATGTTACAGAAGGGTCCACCAGTAGCATCACCTCTTTTACCAGGATATTGTTGGCTGCTACTGTTTAGAGAGAGACATAATACTGGAGTTAGTGGACATTGGTCTCCTTCACATGTAATCAAGAGTGATGCATAGAATTGCTATCCCAATGGACATGAAGGTTTGTCTAGCATTAGCCATACTTGCTATGCAGACCTTTTAGTGTTCGGACTTGCAAATTGTACAACATGCTGCAGCATGTTTGCTGTCCACCAACAGAAATGGAAAAAACAGCACTGTGTAGGCATTCTCTGACATGGACTGTTTACTTGAGGTCCGTGGTACACTGACTGAAACCACATTAACATCAGAGCCCCATCTGCTCCACAATTTATCCAGCACATCAACCAGAAGAGTTTCCTCTCCTGTCAGGAGATGTGTGGTGCAATGTATTTTATATAATGTGCATGTGTGTGTGTGTGTGTGTGTGTGTGTGTGTGTGTGTGTGTGTGTGTGTGTGTGTGTGTGTTTTCCAGATCATTCCCATGGTTTGCACATCTAGCAAACACAGAGCTTCATAGATAAGATTCATAAGTAAGTACTAGGCTATCTGCCCGAGGGCATCTATAAGCCTAGCCAGAATGTGTTGGCTTTCACCGCCCCCTTAGATTAGTTCCCTGTGCCTCTGTCCAGCAGAGCCACTGCACTGACCCCTGGGGTAAATTTTCTGTTTCCCATACATTCGTCAAGGTTTCTCTTGAAGAGTGTTAGTGAAGGGCTCTGACTAATGTAGATTGGAATCCTGTTCCAAAGCATGGGGAGTCTCTGGGACAGGAATCTATCCCTCCAGCATGTCCTATTTATTATTGTGGTGAGGTTTAGATCCCTAGAGTGTGTGTCTCTCTCGGGGATTTGTTTTTTTTTTAGGTGGAGCATGTCCATCAATTCTGGGTTGGACATGGCCTTGTATGTCAGGAAGAGATAATCTCTGAGTAAGTGGTATGCAACCGAGTACAGCTGGAGTTTCTTCAGTCGGGCTGCATAGGGCATCTGTTTGAGGCCAGTAATCCTCTTGGTGAGGTACTTCTGTGGTCTTTCCAGCTGTTGCAGGTGTCTTGTAAGGTACATCCCAAATGGGGTGTTGTACTCTATGATGGGTCTGATAAGTGATGAGTATAGGGGCACAATAACTTCTTTTGTTCTAGATGCGAACCCTTTTGAGATTAGGTGGGCCACATAGAAGGATTTTCTAACCACCTTGGCAATATGATTATCAAAGGAGAGATTACTATTTACTTGGGTCCCCAGATCCCTTATTACATTTTCTGTATTTAAGGACCTACCACGTTGAGCGTACTTTGTTTTTTCCAAAGGGGATGACTATGCACTTTTTGGCATTTAGCTTGAAGCCATGATTTTGACACCAGGTATCCGTCTCAGTGAGACCCTTCTGGAGGATGTCTGTATCAGCTGGAGAGTCTATTATGGCCCCCAGTTTGCAGTTTTCTGTGAACTTGGCCAGCCATAGTCCTTCTGTGCTTGCCTGTACCTCTGAGAAGTATATACCAAACAGGAGGGGTCCCAGGACTGAGCCCTGGAGGACACCACTTGTAACCGGTTTAGAGTCGGACCGAGAGCCTGCAACTCTCACCGTCTGGGTTCTATCCATGAGCCAATTGGCAACCCATCTCTTGACATAAGGGTTTATGTTCAGGCTGGTGAGCTTGTCTGTAATACCAGAAGGGGGAATGGTATTGAAAGCCTTTGCGAGGTCTAGGTAGGCTGTGTGGACATCCTCTCCCTCATCTAAAGCCTTGGTAACTGTCTCAAAGAAGTCCACCAGGTTTAGAAGGCATGATCTTCCCTTAATAAAGCCAAACTGAGTAGGGTCCAATGTTTGGAGGTTCCCAATGTCTCTGTTAATGAGTTCCACGATGATGTGTTCCATAGCCTTGCAGACCATGCTAGTCAGGCTTATAGGGCGATAGTTCCTGGGGTCCCTTGTGGCTCCACCTTTGTGGAGCGTGATAACTGTTGCTGTGTGCCACTCTATAGGTATGTAGCCTGTAGAGAGGCTGAGTTTGAACAGTGTGTTTAGGTGAGGGGTTAGTTCATTTTGGAGCTCGTGTAAGACTCAGCCTGGGACACCGGCCGGTCCCATTGAAGCTGTGTTTTTGGCTTTGGATAGGGCTGTTTTAACCTGTGTGTCAGTGATTGCCGGGACTCTACATTCTTCTGGTATGGTTATGGGCTCTTTAGGGGGTGAGAGGGGGGGTAAAGTTTGCACTAAACCTGTCTGCCAGAATGTTGGCAATACCAGTCAGTTCAGTGTATTTTGTGCCATTTTGCACTAACTCAAAGCAGATCTGAGAGTTTCCACTTAGGTTCTTGACATAGCTAAAGAATGTTTTGTGGTTATCTTTGGAGTCCTTGGCAATTTTCTTTCAAAGCTAGCCTTGGATGATTTTATGAGGGATCATAGTTTCTTGCTGATACTGATCAGGGATGTCATTCCTTCTAGGGATTTTACTCTTTTCTGTACTAGTTTCCTCCTTCGATTGTATAGCTTGTTTATGGCAGGGGTCCACCAGACTGGTTTCCTTTTTTTTGAGGAGTGAGGTTTTGTTTGGGATAGCACAATCCATGCATTCTTGCAGGTGCTCATAAAGTGCCTTTGTAAGGGATTCAACAGCTTGGACAGCATTGTCCTTTAGCATGGGGGCTGTGAATCTTTCCACCTCGGTCTTAAGTAGCGTGAAGTTTGCTTTTGAAAAGTTTTTCATGGCAGTTTCCTTGATTGGGGTGGGGGCGAAATGTAGATACCCAGAGTGATTAGACAGGTCTATATTATAACATCGAATTTTACAAAGATTGAATGTTATAATATCGAACCCTAAACACCGAAATCCAAAAACATCGAACAGTCAGAATAGCAAATTTTTTCCCAGGGAAAAAATTCGCTATTCCGAGAAACATATACACAACACAAACACACACAAAAAACAGCAATCCACACACATACACTTAAAATCCTACACCTAAACCTAAACAAAACTTTGCATACACTACTAACTATCCACTTACCTTAACCCAACCCTAACCCTAAAGAATTCAGTGTCCTGCACCTTCGCTGTTTTCAATGTTCGACATTGCGGGGTCGATATTATAACATACGATCTTTGTAGAATTCGATGTCATAATATAAACCCGATTAGACTATGGTCTGATCTAACCAGCGAGGAGTTGACCTCCGGTGTGGAACACCGGTCGCCCATGTTGGTGATGACCAGGTCCAATATGTTGTCATCTCTGGTGGGGGTGTTGACCAGTTGATCCAGGGCATTCAAGTTTATAAATTCTAGGAAGTTTTGGGCAAGGGAGTTAGTACTTGAGTAGTTCTTCCAGATAATGTTTGGGTAATTGAAATCACCCAATATTAGGGTGTTTGGTAGGACCTTCATTTTTTCCATTGTCTCCAGAAACATGGAATGGGGGTCCTGGGTCATGGTGGGTGATCTGTAGTAAGCTATAATTTGAATTGCAGTTTTGCCCATCCTTAGTTGCACATGGATGATCTCTGAGGCATTGTGCTGTGCCGCTAACCTGGAGGCGTGGGTATCCTTGATGAATATGGATACACAACCACTTTTTGTGTTTCGGTCCAGTTTCTATGGCCGAAAAGTATGGTATGAGTTATAGCCTGGTAGTGCTGGGGTTCTGTCTGGAGCCTTAAACCAGGTTTCTGTTACTGCACAGATATAGTGTTCTACATACTGAGGAGTGTCTTGAGTGCATGCATTTTGAGGTTTAGACTTCTGGAGTTGAGTAGCATTACCTTCAGTTTTTGGTTACTTGGGCTATTTACGGTGGCGGATTTTTCTTTTGAGCCTTGCCTAAAAAAGGCATTATGGGGGTGACAAAAGCCTTGGTCAGTATTTGAAATCCTAATGGTAACAGATGCAAGCCATCTCTTGCAAAGCAACGTGGCTTGTCGAGCATGCTATACCAGGCAGACAGATACTGGATCCCCTTTGAATGACACCAGAAACTTAGCCAATTGTTGAAATTGATAATTTTTTTCTTTATACTGTGACATCATTCTTGGTGTGGGCAGGATGCTACTCAGGGTCAGGGTCATACCATCCTGAGCTAAGTGATCAGAGAGCTCTTCCATGTCTCTTTTCATGTAGTCTAGGGAGGTATGTCTCAGGTCATTCACAAAAAACATGGACAATGACAGAGTCATATTTGTACTTGTACACACACACACACACACACACACACACACACACACACACACACACACACACACACACACACACACACACACACACACAGACACACACACACACACACAATACCAGCATTTCACACAGGGTGACCTGTGGGGTTGTCTATCTGATAGATATACACAATGTGAACCACAGAGTTTTAGATATACTTACAAAAGAAGTAGGCAGCAGGTCATTCATAATAGTATTCCCTGCTTCATGTTGAAGGTGATGCAAGATGTGCCTTAGAACTACTGCTATGTCTCATATTCATAGCCCCCAGATCATAGTAGAGATGATGTGTAACACTGCTCTGCCACACTGTGTTGACTATTTGTTCATTTGTGAAGAATTGTTTCAACAGTTTAGATTTCTGTTGTGCACTGCATTATGCACTAGAGGCTCATAGTAACATATTTAGCGTCTGTGCCATGTTACACATTCTAATGCTACAAAAGCTGTTACACTATGGTGACAACACAATAACACCAGCTAGAGCTGTGTCACTAGTGATGGTGCAAGAGTTCAATGAGGAATTGTCAGAAGAACCAGCTGCAGTTGATCCTTATGCAAGGCAGAGTTGGACATAGTACATAGTAGCAATGGAAAAGATGTAGTGCTTGAACTATGGGCTATTTTATTGATCATATAGAATAAAACAGATGCATGCATTAACATACCTATGCTTTGCATTGCAGTGAATTGACTAGCCACTGTGCATCATACCTTACCATATCCATACACGTCCTGTGGGCAGGACAGAGTCACCATAATTTTTATAGGTGTTTTGCAGCAAGTCAGAGGGATATCATTATGACATAACAGGAAGAGTTATGCTACATTGATGTTATAGCTACAACCATTACCAAAAGGATGGAGGGGTCTCAGATCACATCCTTCAGGGTCAGGGTGGAACTTTAATTTCATGAATATCAGCCATGTTTAGCATGCAGTATTGTGGTATCAAACTGGAGGCAGCATGTCCAATCTATGATGTGACATTATGGGGGCATGTATGGGAACCCTGTTGTGGTTCCCTGTGGGAGGTGGAAGTACAGGTTCAATGTCCATAATCCCCTTTATGGTCATTTCTAGGTGGTGCACTTTGTAAGTTAACAGATGCATGGGATACGAAGGAACTGTGGTAGCTAGACTGGTTTGTCCAATGGATTGTCCATATAGTGGAATGGAAAGAGTACTGACCACAACTATGGGACTGTCTATGCCAAGTTGACCATCCAGCCAATGGCAGAAGAGACAATGAAACCATTGCTAAAACACTCTGTATATCAACTGTGCAAGTTTTGCTTATGACCATGCACTTTACATCTGTTTCATAGCATAGCAACAATAAACACTTGCTAGTGTTCTTATGGCTATATCAATAGATGCCAACCTTAAACCTGGCAGGTGTGTCTACTTAAGGTCCTTATATGTTACATCACTCTGCATGTGTTTCAGGATTTCCACAGTCTTTGCACTTCTTTATTCAGGTCATGACACACAGTCAGCATCTGTAACATGGTGTGCATAATGGCCATCTGTGCCTGGATGAATGACCTGCACACCCACTAAATGATTCCAATGCTGCCCCCACATCTAGGAATGTCCTGAAGTCATATCAGTAAAGACCACTAACAAACCTTACCAATTTGATGGATATGAGCCCCTCGGATACAGTGGAGCTCACAGATGCAGTATGTGTTGGTGTCTACTATATAACTTGGGATGGGCCAAGATGGAAAAGACATCCAGAACTAAAGATAGTTAACATATGGAAGTAAAATGATAATATACATAGGTCAGTGTTGGATGATATGTGTTAATCTAACCAACTTATAGCACACAGACTGTTACATGTCAATTGTGGCTATGGGGAGTGGGCACATGCATACCTTGTAGTACAGGTTTGTCATTGTTGCAACACCATTATACTTGGAGAACAGATGTGTTTGGCTGACTAAATCATTCATACCAAGGGGGTCTCTGTACTATAGCAATGGGACATGCTAGTACTAACCCAGAGCATACTCCTCGGACACCAATAGGTTATAACCAGTCCAAGTCCCACATCAAAGGTGCAGCCAGTAAGAAGGTTCCCACACCTGCCTTGGACAGGGAAACCAGGGAATCCTCCATCTCTGTGAAACACCTCTTTATTGCTAGTAAACTTCTTGTGACGAACCCTGGTTATGGAAATAGTCTGTACGATGATTTTAACATGAAGTATTTTGCCACTAACTTTGTGATATACTTGCCTTGTTGTCCTTTCATGGCTATTTGCAACATTAATATCCTGTATCACTCCCTGTCACACTGTTTTTAGATGGCCTTATCTGCTTTAACTCTTTCAGTGGTACATATGCCATCTGTGTGTGCAGGGCCTGCCATTGTACTCTTGTCTCCTATGCAGTGACCTTTTTCAGATATTGTCATTTTCTCTATTCCATAAAAAAGTGACCAACTAAGCACACACATATATGTATGTGTGTGTGTGTCTGTTTGCATATGACTGACCATGATGATCACCAGTATCAAACTATGTCCACTGTCTTCATTTGATGGCCACAGACCTGTTTGTTAATATATTACCTCCATTCAAACCCTGTACCATACTGAAAGAAGTAATAGGCATTGTATTACTGCTTGGAACCATCAGCACTCTGTTGATAGCACATGCTGTAACCTATGTACAAGAAGTCTCTTACCTCCCCCTAACGTGTTGTGGTCTGAGTGCATCTAGTATCTGGTTGTCCACCCTACACAGCAGCAGGGCATTAACCTCTCCTGGTTGTTTTCCTAGTTCCCTGTCTGGGTGAATCTTCCTACTGCAAAAATGTAACATTTCCTGACCTTATATTCTGCTCTATGTCAAGGTGAGCTTCCCTCATGGTAGGACTGTAGACCACCCTGGCCTTGTACTCTGTTCCCTATGAGGCTAAGGCCCCCACAACATGACAGTCCTCTGTCATGCCTTATAATATATTACTCCACATACACACACACACACACACACACACACACACACACACACACACACACACACACACACACACACACACACACACACTAGTCCCTTTATTATCTGTTCCTTTTACTTTCTTGCACTCTTTTATGTACCCTGCAGTCCTACGGTCCATTACAACTTATCCTGCCTGCTACTTGTAGGCCTATATGGCCCAGTTCCTTTGCTGAATGTGGCCTACTGCAATATGGTAAACAGTCTTTTTATTGTGCTAAAAAGGGTTTGATAGGAGAGTAATTTTGCTACGGAGGTGCATCAACATCATTTTCTCTGTACTGCTGCTGTAACATGATGTGTTACTGACCACAGTCAGTGTAATCATGCTTGTCTGTGCCCATGCCCAGGCTAAGAGGTTAAGTGCACAGACACTGTAAAGGTTGTAGTGGCATGTGCCTCTGCTGATGATACTTTTCATCATGTAAATATGCAAAGTGGATGTGGGCTCTTCAGGAACTGCATTCAGCAGAGCACTCTACCAGTACAGCCAGAAAACTAAAATCTTCCCCACCTACTGCACAAAGGCAGGTGACCCCCTCTGAAAAATTGATGCCTTACATCAAAGTGATGGGAGACAGAGTGATGTCACTGGCATCACCTAGTAAGTAGTACACGTACAGGTACAGTAACTTATGGAGATGTTACACAGGCCTATGCCACCAACATGAGTCAGGGGATGGTCTGTTACTGCAGTTGCCTTCTGTTGTCAAGAATATGTAGTACTGATTGTGGTCTATTTTATGTTTTACTGTGGATGAAGACATAGAATTCAAAGCCTTTCTAAGGAAATAAGACTGGATGTGTCTATACTGTAATATCTGAATAAATTGTCACAAGTGTGTACTAATCCATTCTATTTGGTTCTCTTGTTTATTTATTTATTTATTTTATCAGCTCTGGTACAGGTTGAGGTGAGGTGGAAACAACCTACATCAACACTAACCTCCCTTCTGGCAGCAGGTGACCAATAGTCCCCAGACCTACCACTCTGCAAGATGATAAGTATCACCATGTGGGAAATGAACTGGGAGGTACATTGTTGGCCTTTGTGACAATATCTTGGGGTGGATGAAGTCTCCTCATCTGACAGTGATCAAGGGTTTTTCCTTTTGGTCACATAATGACAAGTACAGTAGCTAGTGACAACTAATGTGGGCAAGCAGCTGGACACCCATCTAGGCACTGTGGAGAGTCTTGTTGTGTAGCTGATGCACTGTGATAGCTAACATGTCCTGTTCATCAGACCACCCACCTATGTTGCCAGCTATAGAGATGGCTGACATCTGGCTACATTCCCCTTTAAGTTAGTGAAACAAGACTTCCTTACTTTTCCCTACCCCATATAATGATGTTTTCCTTCCTTATGCATCACTTCCTGTACCCTGTTTGTTGCCCACTCCCTCCCATCATCAGTGTTCCATCCTTTGTCAGTCTGTTTCTCCCAACAGTCTTTTTCCATTACATCAATCCCTCCACTGGAAGTCTCAGTCTGTTTTGTACCTTTATTTGTCTGTTTCTGCCTCCTTCCTTATACATTCTTTCCTGTACTTGTTCCTTATCACTGTCTACCTTTGACTGTCTAAAAAGTGAAAAATGAGCACCACTCCCTTCAATCAAAATATATTTACCTTCAGTTGACCGGGTTAATAGCCTCTTTTCAGGAGATACCTGAAGTGGCATTTACACTACTAGGGGTATTTTAGTCATTGCACTGGGTAACTGCACATGCTCTTTTTGCTTGGTAGCATGGTATCTTTTACCTCCACAAGAACTACAACCACTCAGACAGATGAGGCTTTGCTTTGACAATGACACGTTCAAGATTGCATCACCCCCCCCCCCCCCAATGATGAACTGCAGTGTCACCAATTCATCTAGCTGGTGTGAGAATAGAGCACACAGCTTTCTGCACCAAAGGTAAGTGTGCTATCTGTTGTGCCACTGATACCGCCCTTCTTTTTTATTCCCTACATTACATTCATATTGGCCTTTTCTGTTTGTTATTCTGCTAGTGTTTTCTTATTTTGGAATTTACTATCCTCACTTTCCTCTCTATTTATATGATGACGTGACATGAGGCTTTGTTGTGGTGGCCTTATATGGGCTGGTTTCAGTGCCTGCATTGCAGCTATCAAATGCTTCACTGCACATGTAATGCATACCTTTGGGCACACCACCTCTTAGTGGCTTTCCCTTTGGTCACATGACCACACATACCATCACCACTCCAGCAGTATGATTACTGACCCTAATGCAACTGCAATACTTTACTATAGAACTCATGATGACACTATATGGAGTCAGGAAGCCATGTTGAATTATTTTTTCTGTGATACGTGGTGTAGGATGGCAGTGTCACAAATGTCTTTGAATATACTCATGGTCCTTAATTTGACACCACATCTTTGTAAGCATTACGTCAAACAACAAGAAATGTTTGAGGACCAAGCCCTAGTGTTCAGATATGAAACTGTGAAATTAAACATCAGTTGTTTAGTGTGAAAGAGGGCAATTGCTCCCCTGTGCAAACAGTTTGGTGATGTGAGTGGCAGATGCTGATGGGAATGAAATGCATGCTAATATCCAGTCATGACTGAAGTAACAAAATATTTTGTGTGGGCATTATAACTGTAGCAAGCCACCTGTTTTATTTGTAGCAAGCAGACTGCTACAATTTCAGTGCAAACCAGATTTGCATTTATTTATTTGTTTGTTTCTTTATTTATTGTGAACCTCAACTTGTACAGGATATTTTTGGTCCTTAAATTGAAAAACATCCTCAGCTTAGAAAAGAGATTTCTTTTTTTTTTTTTTTTGTGGTCCTTGTGATGCCCCAAAACTGGCCCAGTAATCAAGGATCCTCAATCCTCACCACTGGCAATGGTGGGGGATGTACACACTGGGATGATGGCAAGTACACACACAGTAAAGTGCAATTTCCCATAAGAGCACACAGACAACACTGGCAGTTTGGAGCTAGTTTCTCCCTCTTTCACTGGATCCCCAGTAAGACTCCCCACTGGCACAGCTATAGAGTTGAGATTTCCAGTTGAGTGACCAAGCCAAGACCTCCGGCACCCTCTCTGTCCAACCAGTGCTTTGTGTCCCTGCTCAAGTAGCTGACACACACACACATTTTGAGATTTGATTTATACAAAAACACACACACACCTGGGAAAGGCTGGCACAGGTTTACTAGCTATGCCCACTTTTGCCTAGACTATAAGGTAGTTATTAATGCCCCCAGTCATCTCTTTATCAGCTACTTTAAGGCCCTTAACAAAGGGTGTCTAATCTTACTGTGTAATGTTACTAATAATCCAAATGGTAGTTTGACCAAGAGCAAGGCTATTAGGGGTCTCCCACCGTGTCACCAAATAAGTATGCAAGTACTCTCAGAACTTAAATGTATCTCACAGATATCAGCCATAATGAAAGGTTTAAATATATTTAATAATAAACGCTAAAAGAATAAGAAAATTCTCAGTAAACAAACACAGTTACATCAGAGCTCAAAATCACATGAAATATTTAAAACAACATTGCAGGACAGTATCAAATAAATAAAGAAAACATCTAACCTATACTTCACCATATTCTTGTCTAAATCTGAATGAAATTACTGTACCCTAGTTAACTTACTTACAGAACAACAAGTGGGCAGATATGGTGAGTGGATGTTCTAGCAGGTCAAAGACAAAATAAAAAATGCTCAGTCTCTCTCTTTCTCAGAGAGTTCTTAAATTAATATTTCCAATATTACTGCTGGGATGCTTGCAGCATGACGTCACTTCCTGTCATCTGACTATCCCAGGTGAAAACCCCTACTGCAGCTGGCAGTATTTAGCATCTCTCTCTGAAAATACCTAAACAAGGGCTTCTCTTAGATCTAAGGCAAATGGTGGAAGTTGTTAAATAATTTACATTCCTCCACATTTAAAGACAATAAAAAAATTCTAGTTCTAGACATTATGTCTCTTGTTGCACTGAGACAGAAAAAATAACATCTCTTTTTATGGCCCAGCAGTAAAGTACTTCAATCTCAACTATTCTTCTGATGTTTTGCAAGTTAATCTCCTGTGTTTCAGTATCCCCTGTTAAAAATATATAGTGCATATACAGTTCTGCTCAGTACTAAAATAACTCTTCAGCACGTCTCTACAATACATCATAAAGCTCTAATACATTTGTGACATAGGCATATGAATCATGTTGATATTTACAAATGACACACAGCCACTTACAAAATTCCAGAGAGCTGTGCTGGCAGTATCTCTTTCTGTCACACTTATATATAAATCATATTAATATTCAAAAACATACAATTATTTACAAAATTCCAGATAGCTGGGCTGGCAGTATCTCCTTTTTTTGCAGTCCTCAACTTAGATTTGAGGGGGTGCCACATCAGAGAATAGCACAGAATGTAATTTAATGTAGCCATGGTTTTGTTCAGTAAATACATTGTAATATTTGGAGCTTAATGCTGTTGTTCATGAAATTGTTTGTTTTTCTTCATATTTGATTGTTGTTTTTATTTAAGGTTGTTATGAATATATTATTTTATCCATATTCTACTATCATTAAATAAAATTATTCTAACAAAAGAATTGATAATGGATGCAGCAAAAAGTGTTTATCTGACATGAAGTGTAGAAGTCTTCCACTTTTCACCATTCTGGACACAAAATCAAGCATTCATTAGCTTTGTATCTGTGTCAAAGTTTAATAAATGTTGATAGAGAAGGCTAAGAATAAAAATAAACACGTAAGTAGAGAGGAGGAGGAGGAGAGAGAATAACACAAGTATAAAAGCAAAATGAAAAGATAAACATGATTGGCCAATCAGAGAATTGCATCACCTGCAAAAAGGTCTAAGAACAGAAAATTGCTATTTAAATTATCCTAAGACAACACTAATGAGAAGAATATTTTCCCTCAAGCTACATTAAACGTACAAAAAACGTAAGATAAAGATTAAAACATGCATAAGAAGGGCAGAAAAAAATGGATAGTACAGTTCCTGTTCAAAGCCTGCTGTGTCATAAGTGAAATAACTTGTTTTATAAGTTTGGATAAAATATTTCATGATGCATGCCTTATTTTGGAAGATTGGTGAACACATTTCATGATGTGTGGGTTGTGGATTGTACTGCCCCATAAAGAGCAGAAACTCTATTACGAACAAATATCTAAAAGTAATGTCCATTCCTTTTTTGTGAAGGACATATGAGTACTTGTGGTCTCTTGCAGGATGGGTAAAGTAATATACATATATATATATATATATATATATATATATATATATATATATATATATATATATGCACATATATAGAGAGAGAAAGCACATAGGTACCATTGATAGTCATGTATACCCCTCACATATGCACAATGTGTATACACTTTAGGCACTTTATCTGATCAGCCAGTATAGGCACCATTTTCAGTTCTATTCCTCTAAGCCATATATATATGGTAGTGTTTTGCAATTGTAATCCTTGTTTTTGCCCATAAGGTGTGCCTTGCATAGATAATGCAACTGCATATTGTGGAATCGCATTATTCTTTAGCTGCATGCATGGTAAAGCTGGGTAATCTTTAATAAGGGAGAACAGAAGAATAGATCATTTTTGGTGTATGTGTAGATTTTTCAGCTCATGGAACCAATACCCCTCCTATAAGAGTTTCTTAATTTATGGAACATACCCTGAAAGTAATTTATTTTCATTTAATTCAGTTCCTATATGGGTAGTGCTGTCCTGTACAGTGAGGCCTTAAACAGTACTGCCCAAGATTTCAAAATATTGCTGAAAATGTATATACACTTATTGAAGATTAATTCTTGGTAATTACCAATGTTATTTAGTTTTTTGTCACAAAAATACCACAGTTAATTACCTTTTTCTTTATTTCTTGTATAGTCGCCATGTTATATTTGTTGAGAAACTTGCTTTCAGTTTTGAAGTAAAATGTAACATTTTAACAAACGACAGATTATAAGACAGGGAGACATCTTATTCTTAGTGGTGAAAGCAAAGATAATGAGTAGCATGAATAACCAAAATTTCATAGTTAAACAGTGTCGACTGGCTCATGGAAATGGAATTTTCTAATCTGATAACCAGTAGGATTCATGCAAATGAGGCAAAATATATAAACAATGTTGAGGCAAATGATGTAAGAAGTATTTTAAACAGTACACTGTACTACAGGTATCCACGGATGAGACAAACACTATGCCCCAGGTGTGCATGTGCTGGTGTCAGCAGTGTGACCTATGGGAGTAGAACTACTTAACCACAGCTAGTAGTCTGCATGTGGCCACATTCTCCCTCAATCCCTAATGATGGGCTGATCAGCTAAAAGAGCTAAGAAACCACTTTGACATTAAACTGAACAAAAACTGTGATTAAAATACCTTTTTGAGGGAAATTAGAAAACTCCTATTGATCACAAGACCCTCTGTGGTATATGCTGGTATGTTACCTCAATCACACATCATCCCACATCCAAACATTGAAACTACCAACTGCAGCCAGTAAGAACTGGAACATCAGATCTATTCATTACCTTATGTCATTTACCTAGATCTGCCAGCATGTGGAATGAAGGAAAGATTATCATGAATCCCAAATGGCATGATGGTCCATTGCAGTACCTCAGGGAACCACTACTTGGCAGGGTATAAAACACCTTAGTGCATAGCTGTTCTGTCTTGCTGCAGAATACTGCACAGAAATTCATTTGGAAGCACAGTGTTTTTATAATGTACACTTGTATACTATGAAAAGGCAGCGACTTCCTTTGCATGGCAGTTGTCAGTATTGCGCATTTTCTGTACTATATTTAGTATGCTGCCATTAATTGCTGTGATTCATGTATCACAACAATGGTATATATTGCTTGGAGTGGGTGGACTCCTTATAAGAGAGTGCAAAAGACTTGCCTCCAGCAGAAAAAAGCATTTTTTTGCTTAGTGACCTTGAGATTATCACTGTTTTGACTAGTGACTTCCCAAGTTTATAAATGTGCTGGTGAACAATTGCAAGTCAATCAAAAAAAATATAATCATTCATAGTGGACCCTATTTTATTCTCACCTACGAGTAAAACTGTCTCATCCAATTCAACTTGAGAAATGTCCTCAGACTTAACTTTATAATCACTATAAATGAATAATAATGCAGTTGATATCAAAAATAAACAGGTAAAAAAGATTGTCATGTAATATGTGGGTTCTAGACACTTACGTGTATTTGCTTAAGTTAGTTATAGGCTCATAGGCTAATGGTTTCAAAGGTTCATGTTAAACAATCAGTTTCAATTATCATTAGAGCCTAACCACTACATTTTACCTCATACCCCTGTGTGTAAGAAACGTGTGGGGCCTAACCTGTGGCAGATTTATGGCTTTCCATACAGTCATCTAAATTAGATTTAAAGAGAACAAGGGATCTGATTTTTCTGTATATGGACTGAGAGCTAACTCCTGAGGTGGGGATGCTTTTGGAGAGGGTTCTGTTTCACCAGCAGGTTATGTTTGTATTACAGTGTAGATCTGTATCCATATACAATGTATGTGTGGTTTTGCAGTTTTTACACGCATTTAGAATGTCAAGCAGTTCAGGGATAAGTTTAGGGATAGATCGCCACAGCAAAAACAATAAGAGACAAGATAGAATGACACAACCTTTACATGTTCTGTGTAGCTAATGGTTGTCATATCTGTGATTTTCTTTTTTTGTAAGGAAATTTGTTTCCTTTTCTAGTTAAACCTTATGCTTATGACAAAAGGAAGTATTACATTTATTTAGGGGTTTCATAAGAGTTAAGTAGAGTGAGGTATAACTTCCTTGGACCTGGAGGATACTCCTTGGGCAAATGACTGGACAAGATCAAAAGACTGGCTAACTAGAGCTGATAAATGGTGATTAAAGTAGAGTTCATTCTCCAAGAGCACATCCAGCTCTCTGATGACAGTTAACAGTGGGGAGTTATTTATGTCAAGGCTACAGGGGTGTCCTTGTTATCCAAAGAATGTAATGTTACATTTCTTAGCATTGTTCTTTAGTCCATGTTGCAGGCACCATAAATATTTTGTGTGTTAGGCCCTCTTGGAGGATATGGGTGTCATTTGTGGAGTTAATAACACATTTGAGTTTGCAGTTATCAGTGACCTTGATCAGTCATTAACTATTGACCCCAGCATTAATGCTTGTAAAGTATAAGCGAAAGGCCTACAATCCCAGAATGCACTTGGGGGTATGCCACAGATAACTAGTCTTTTAGAGAAAGATGAGACAACTGCCCTAATAAAGTAGTTACTGACTAGTAGCTGGTTTGTTCTACTTTGAGTTATGCATGATTCAGTTTTTTTAATTGGGTCAGTTTGACAATGATTCCAGAATGTAGGACAGTGTGAAATGTCATTGCCTAGCTTACGTAGGCAGTGTATACTGATTTTTTTTTCTGTCTAATGCCTTGGTGACTCTGAAGAAATGTCAACAAGTTTAAGTAGGCAAGATCTCAATTTCACAATACTAAATTGGAGTGGGACAAGGGATTGTAAGCTACCAATATCCTCATTCAAAAAACACAGGATGATACATTCTATAACCTTACACATGAGGCTATTAATGCTAAAAATACTGTAGGTCTCAAGGTCAGTAGCTGGTTGATCTTTGTGGAGGAGAACCACTACAGCTCTTTACAAGGCTTCAACAGAATAACCAATGAACAGGCTGAGGTTAAATACATTTATGAGGGAGTTGAACTGGCAGCATTTCTAACTGATAAGCAAACAGTTTGATGCATTGTCTGCACACCTACAGCTTCAGTACTTTAGTTTAGAGAAGATATTTATTCACTTTATTTTGGAGAGGATATTTAATATGTGCTCTGTAGTGATAATCAAGGAAACTGATTTCATAGTGTGAGAAGGAAGTCATAGAGGGGACGGGGGAGAGGTGTGAGATAAATTTGTTTGTATGTATATTTCTGATATCCTTTGGATTTTAATGTGTAGTCCCATTCCATATTAACTGCATGTAATACTGATTTTTATTTCTGAGATTCCTGGTGTAACTGCATAAGACTTTGTGGTTATATTTGGAAATGGTAGCAATATTCATCTCATGTTTAGCTGTGCTTGCTCTGATCTTTTGCCTTGGCACCCTTTAACTTTTTTGAATTCATTTGAGGATTGGTATGAGCTGTGAATGTTTTCCATTTCTATTGCAGGGTTTATTTATGTTAGTATTCCACAAAGGAGTTTATTTATGAACTTAGTGTTATATTTGTGAAAAATGTGAATAGAAGCCTCAGTGCATGAACTCATTTGAGAGTAAAATGAGTGGTAATCATGGTCATTTTAGCTATGGGGTTGTGACATTGTGGGGCTTTTTGAATGTTTATATTAATTAAGACTTGTAGCTATTACAAGGAAGATTGTCTTGGCAAAGCCTCTGATAGTGGAATTAGATGGCACATTTGGCTAGAATATTTTGGATACTGCTACAGAATGATAGTCAGATCTGACCAGTGAGGGGATAACATCAGGCATGGTGCATAATGATGCTATATCTATGAAAACCACTCAAGGTGGACTGGGCCACTCTTAGGATTAGGGAGTAGACACTGAGGATATAAATTTGTATGTAAATACTAGGCAATCAGTCTGCAGACCATTCCAAGCCTCGTCAAAACTCATATTCAAAATGTTTTTTTCCTGATTCATGTTGGGCAGTACAAGATAAAATGGGGGAAAATTTGAGGCTGCCCATTCAATTATCTAGGTTTACCCTGAAGGTGGCAAGGAACCATTTGCATATTTACTTTTGTGTGTTTCTTAGTCATTTAATAAATGAATATTTGAAAACAACCAATATGATACTTTGTGATTCTAATTTTCACAGGCTGCAAGTATCAGCTGACACAGAGGGTTAAGGCTATGAGTTAGATTTCTTGTGGCAGAGGATTTGATTCTATTAGCCCTTATTTGCCTGCTGTGTGTTCCTGAACAAGACACTTACCCAGTTTTTGCTATGGTGCAAATGGAAATTTGTGCTCGGTTCCTCAGTGGTTCCCTGAACTGCAAGTGTATTAACTACCTATAAACCAGAGTAGATACGGTATAAACAAAAGAAATTGATTGCGGTATACAGGAGCATCATTGTATGAGCCACGTTCTTTTGACATGATCCTCGATATCCCTGTTTGGGGGGGGGGGGTTGACATCCACATAAATGCTAAGGTGTTTACCTTACAGACACAAAGTACAGGCTTTGATTCTGACCTTTAAGAAGCATGGCTAAGTTTAAAAAGGCCCACTGTGGTCATTAGCCTAGTGATCACCATTGGGAGGGTCATGTAGTTGACAATGATATGAAAGTAGACTGTCAATATCTGTGGGCCTATAAAGTGGTAGGCAGTAAAACCAAGCACAGAATGAGTGGCAGAAAAGCAATGAAATTACGTTCCCATGAGCATATAGACATGTCTATTTTCAAAGGATTAGAAACTGGAATGAGACTTGTTTATGCTTCTAGCTAGAGCAGTGCCATATTAGTATAGTTCTCGTGTGGATTTCCTAAGTTAGAAAGTATGTCAGACTGACTTTGCCTACAAAAGGCACTATGGAGCCAGAAAATGTGTTAGCCAGTATGTAAAATCAGTCAACCCATTTCTGTTGACACGGGTGAGACTGTCAACCATACTGCTGACTCAAACTAAATTCCCTAGGAATGAAAACAGCGACTGAGCCTTCTTTTCAAGTCAGTTATCTTCTGTTTGCATTGTGATATCATTCACAGTAACTGGCTTAAGGTAAATTTTCTACCCACGTGACAGGCATACTGAGAGGGTTCAATTACACTTCTTTTCTTATGTTCCATGGGTCATTCACACATGCATGAGCAACAATCATGTCATAAACAAACTTAGGGTAAAGGATTTTCAGTCAAATAATGACATCACAAATTCGGGCAACATCATGGCAGCCAGCCATCAGCCTGTTCTTGAGTGATGCATTTGTTTGTGTAACCATTTGAAATGTCGAGTCCCACTAGTTCGAGTCCAGAAACTTGAAGACTGAATGGTTAAAAAATGGACTTACATAAACCAAGTCTGAGATGGCCATTTTCAGGGATATTCACTTGTCTCCAAGGTATGGTGATCAGACCTGGTATATATAATTTTGGGGAGAGTGGGGCTGGTATAATATATATAAGTTTGGGGGGTGGGGGGTTGCCTCTTACATTGGGGGGTGCAGTGGGGGCTTGCCTCCCCCTGCAAAAAAGAAGTTTAAAGGAGAAGAGTGATGTTCAAAATTCACTCCTCCTAGACTTCCAATCTTTTTTTCTGTCTGTCAACACTCGGTGTATTACGTGCAAACATTTCAATAAGTAGCCATAAGTTTGCCTCATTATGAAGTCACTTTGGTCTAGTACATTGTGATGTGTTGTGGCAGTCTTGAGTAGTGTATAGGAGTTGATCATGCCATGTGAATAACCCGTATTTGTTGTGTTAATTTCTTAGGCATACATATGCGGCAAGTAATAAAAGAAGACAAAAATGGAACTGTTTACAGTAGAGCACTTGTGTAAGTCAAATCCCCTGTTGTTATAAGATGAGTAGTCAATAAAGCCTGTCTGAACCATATATCAACTTTCCTACGTGTGTTTGAGTGGGTGGATGGATGGATTCATAATATTTCAGAAGCTGACAGAGATTATTGCCTGCCTCGGTTTGAAATTAGAAGTGTCAGTTTCAATTCAAACTCCAATTATATCAGAAACAGAACACACAGTTGCTGTCAGTAATATGAAATAAACTGTATTTTTTCCTACCTTACATGGACAGTAGACAAATACAAAGTTAACTGCACAACTTGTTTAACTTCTTAACATTTTGAAGTTGTTTATAATTCAAAGATCCTTATGTAAAATATTGGCAGCTCATGTAAGAGTAACTGATTCTGTGAGTCTGCTGTGTAAGAGTCTCTGGTACAGGCAATAAAACATTACTATATTCCACACAGAGAATAAAGGGCCCTGTGTAAGGAACTGATAATAAAATAAAATTGTTCAGCACTAGACTACCTTTAAAGAATCTCTGTACTCCTAAATGATGTGCACAATGTATCATCAAATGATTTGATGCAAGCGTAAGCAGGCTTAGTGCTTATCTTTAGGCATCCATATATACCAGTGACAAGTACGAACATTTATATAAAATAGCTTTATGTTACTGCTTTGTAGCCTTACCTCTAATTCAGGACAAAAAAAATGACCATCTTTGCAGTTTAATCCTTCCATCCACAACCCCTTTATCCCATTTCTGCACTTGGGGTTGAGGTATCACTTCAACAGTGACAGTCACCTAGGTTTACACCACCTGGTGGCTAGCCCTGCTGCTGTAGTTCTTCCACACCGCATACTCACACCTATGGACAAATTAGAGTGTCCAATCCACCTACTGCATGTCTTTGAAATGTGAGCAGAGACCGCAACACCCTGAGGAAGCCCACACAAAAACAGGGAGGAATTGCAGACTCCATACAGATGGCACCCCAGCTGAGAATCAGATTAGGGAACCTCTTGCTTGTGAGGTGACAATGCTATCTACTGCACCACTTAAGCATCATTTACAACATGTTCAGCTAACAAATTATACTTCAAGGCAGAAAGTTCAGTTTTGGGGAGGAGCAAGAAAATAACAATAGAAAATTTAAGATGAAATGACTTTTGTATTTCAAGAGATTCAACTCTGCAAGCTCTTTTAGCAGTTCCCTATTAGATGAATGAATGCTTAAAATGTCAAGTACATGTTTGACAGCTTTTAAGTGAAAGTTCATCCAAGTAAAACCTCAGTATGTCAAAACAAGGAGATTCGAAAAGTTGTAGTTGGCCAGCTGTCAGGAAGCCAACGGCTGATGTCAGAACGTTCACACTGTTGAGCCGTTCTTACAGTCCTCCACTGTATTGTGGTCTCGACATTCATCTTGTGTAATGTTATGACAGTCCTCCACTGTGGTGTGATCTTGGAGTTGGTATATTTAAATAAAGGGGATGTGGGGGCACAGCCTCCCATGTTGGGGGATGTGCGGGGCGAAGCCCCCCCACTTTATTTTGTCATGTTTTTTTTTTTTTTTTTTTGGGAGGTTGTAATGGTGTACAGTACATTTTAGCCATCAGCTGTTAGCTTCCTGACGGCTGGCCAACTATAACTTTTCAAAACTCCTTGTTTCAACATTGTGGGTTCCGCTTAGATGAATTTTCGCTTAAAAGCTGTCGAGCATGTCGTACTCAATATTTTAAGAATTTATTCATCTAGTATAGACCCTCTTTTAGATGTGCACATGAAGCAGTACTTGTGAAACAGTGCTTTTTTTTTTTTTTTTGCAAAGGCTGTCTTATACATTTCATACAGCTTATGCCATAAATTTTTTCACAAACATGTCAGGAGGTATAAGAATAACACTTGCATATCTGATTACATACAACAATTAAAAAGGATTAATTAAAGATCATGGCTGGTGTTCATAGCTAATAGCACCATTGTGCAAATTGTCCTGCCCTAATTAGTTGTTTTAAACTATGGCACCCATTTATAGTCATACAAATTCCCTAAAGGGAAACATCTAATTTCCTGGGAATTTGCATGGCTATGAATTGTTCCACTATGTACTTGGAATGACTATCTAGTGAAGCAGCTGTCACCTAATTCCAAGATGAACATGCACAGGCACTTAGCATAATTCTATGACATACAATGTACTCCATGTGTGCGCACACACACACACACACACACACACACGCACACACGCACACACACGCACACACGCACACACGTGCACACACGCGCACACACGCGCACACACACACACACACGCACACACACACACACACACACACACAGACAAACGCATGCAGACAAACATGCACACCAATTTCTACATGTGCAGGGACATACAATCACACACACACACACACACACACACACACACACACACACACACACACACACACACACACACATACACACACACATGTATGCACACACACATTCGCACACACACAAATATGCACATGCAGATGCAGATAAATGTGTGACCAAGCACATACACACACAAAGGCACACACACACACACACACACACACACACACACACACACATACACACACACACACACACACACACACACACACACACACACACACACACACACACACACACACACACACACACACACATGCACAAACACACATACACACATACACAAACACACACACATGCATATATCAGCACATTCAGTAGCAATTCATATTTATACATTGGTACTGATTGACCCACTGACTCACTCACAGTCTCAGTGCACTAACACTCTCATAGTGACTCACCAACATATACACTCATGCAAAGAAACGCTATTTTACACACAGTATGACTTACCTTCATTGGTCATGTGTGTAAGCAGAAGCCGTTCTGATTTACCCTAATCAGATCCCCATCAATGATCGCCAATATGTGTATCCCATAAAAATAATGACATATATTATGCCTTTTGAACCCTACCTTGTCATGCATTTGCGTCATTTGGGTGTCTATGAATTCCAAGGTGTGGAAGTACTTTAACTTGACAGCATAATAGGGAGAAAATTTACATAGATCTTCCCATATACTATCACATTTGCATGTTGCATTCTGCTCCAGAACCTGTTTCCTACAGCATAAAGTAGTGATACTAGGCAGTGAGGGAGGTGTATGCATCAGAATGCTTTTGTGAAGTATGCAAGATAGTGTGTGCTCATATTGCATACTTTACAAATGTCTGTGAGTACCAGCCAGTTTATGGGTTTATGGAGGACTAATATATATATATATATATATATATATATATATATATATATATATATATATATATTTTATATATGGCATGGCATTGAACTTTGCTAATTGGGTGCTGCCATGGTAGAGATAGTTGCATCTTAAAAATGCTGATCTGAACATCACTCATAATCAAATCAATAAACAAGTAATAAATACATACATAAATAAATAAGAAGAATAGTCTTGTGACAGAAATTCTGGTATACTTAATTTAGAAGGGTCTCTTTGGCCATAGAAATATGCTCATAAATCGCTTGCTACAGGGCATCATCATTTATCTAGGTATGGCCACAAATAAATATGCATCGTGAGCTTAGAGAGACAGAAATAAAACAGACATAGGCCCTTCTACTTAAGAATTGGTGAAAGGTTTTCAAAGCTTAGAGCAAATGTTTTATTGCTTATCTTACAACTACACAGAGCTTAAAAATACAGTATTTCTTGACAACTTAAAAGCATTTGGCTGCTTTGTGAGAGTGAACAGAAGCCTTCCTTTCTATCAATCCTGCTTCGACTGATAAGTTAAATTGTGCAAATGAGCCAACTGAACTTATCTTATGTCAGTTAGGTAATGATGTCAGTAGCACAACAGGTAATGCAGTGGCCTTTGGTGTGTAAGGCTGTGGGTTTTATTCTCCACAGCATAGGGGCTGTTGTACTCCTGAGTATACTGTCCTAAATGCCTGACCAAATTTTCCCTAGTAGTATTAGTAATAACACTAGTGGGGCTAACCTGGGCAACAAAAAATAAATTGAATGTGTTTATAATATGACAAATAACATATTTTAAGTGCTACAACTAAATGCAGTCAGATGCTGATGGCTTTCAATTTACTTTTTCTTGAAAACAGAAACTGCCATATGTAATTCAGGTAGTATAAGCTATTATATTATGTCCAGTTTAAGTAACCTAAACCACCATATCATGTATCACTGAAGTAGCATAAATTATAAAAGTATGTTCAATTTAGGTAACAAAATCTACCATGGTGGAGATTTTGAAAGCTGGCATTGTGTTTATGGGGGAGGACATGTGGCAACTCTCAGCAGTATAAGCCTTATAAAATAATGATCCAGATGCATAGTTTGATGTTACTTCCTTTAGAATGTAAGGAGGTAGCAGAGTTTCACAATCAGCAAAACTTATACAAGCTAAGCAGTGCAGTGGTGCATGGGAGCTATGAAACAATGGGACAACAAATGTAGCAATGAATGCTATGAAGAAATGTAATGTGCAGAGCAGTGATACCCATGCTGCAGATGTGCATTGTATTCAGAATGTGTGGTGTGGCATCTGCAGAATCTGTAAAAGAGACAACTCAAAAAGGAATATGACTAATAAACACTGGAAAAAATATAAACAACCATCTTGGAAGCTGGCTGTGTCTCGTTTGACATACTGCATAGAGAATAGTGTTGATAACAGCACAAGAAAAGCTGCCATACAGTAAGATTGGCAAACTATTTTGCATCCTCATCTAGTTATTTCCCGTGCTTATCTCATGCTATCATAGTTATTCATGCACACATGTGAAAAGTACAATACTGAGGTTGTGTCTATAGTTACCAAAACAACATGCACACAGGGGCAGCTCGTACTATTGGACTACAGCCCCCCCCCCCCGGTGTAAAATAAAAAGAAATAAAATAATTATCTGCAAGTCTCAGAACTCTGCAAATGTGTGCAGAATCCAGACTGCTGTTTAACCAGTCCAGATTATGAAGAAAAGGCATCAGAGTACAGATGCCTAGAAGTCTATGTGGTTACAACTGCATAAACTGAAAGGGGATCAGATTACAATGTCTGCAGGCATGTATGGATAGTTGCTCTTGTGGGAAGAAGGGAGTTTGCATTATTTTGAATGAAGCTGTTGCAGGAAGATGGGACTTTGTAGAACGAAGCTGCTGCATCTCCCAACTTAGGTACTGGTGTGTGTGTGTGTGTGTGTGTGTGTGTGTGTGTGTGTGTGTGTGTGTGTGTGTGTGTGTGTGTGTGTAATGCCGTAGTTAAGTATACCTGGTGACTGGAGACAAACCTCAATAAATATACCTGGTGGCTAAAGAGAGTAACTCAGGCTCAAACCCTATACCTTGGGTGCAGGTAATAAGCATCTGAATTTCCTACCCACCACCCCTTATGAAAATTGTCTCATATTTTTGTTATGTTCTGTTCCTCATAAAATCTGTGGTTTTCTGGATTTTGAATTTACTAAATAATGACAAGCATATGAATTTCAGACTTCATATTCTTCAAAAAGAACATGGTAACACAAAACATTTTATTCTAGCAATTTTCTATGTTTAAAAAAACAATATTTGAAATGTGTCCATATTTTGGGGCTGTATTCCCCAATTACTGGCTTTGTCCTGGTTTTTTGTGCTAAGAGGTTGAGAGCTATGGTGAAAACTGAATTCACTGAATATGTTTGGCAGGTGTATTCCCCATTATTGGCTTTGTCCAGGTGTTTTGTGTGAAGAGGTTGAGAGGTATGGGGAGAACTGAATTCACTAAATGATAGCCATTTAAGTTTCAGTCTTCCTGGCTTTCAAGAAACAGCTGATTTGGCATAGTGGTATGTTGCTTTGATTGTAGTGTATAGGTCCTGGGTTCAAGACTTAGTAGTGATTTCCATGGTGGTAATACATTTTTTTGTAGCAACTTTCCAAGATTATACAAGAAATTTTTAAAATGTGTCCCTGGTTTTAGGCTTTTGTCCCCAATACATTTTTTGCTTTTTCCAAATTGCTTGTGCCTCAAAGTTGAGAGATAAAGCTGAGTGTCGAGTGGATTTTACAAGGAACTGAGAGCTTCAGGGGAAGAGAAATTTAGTGCTACTTATGCTGCATCTACTTGCATTGTTACTAGCACAAAAGGTAGTGTACTTGCTTTTGAAGCAGAAGGCTGTGTGTTCTGCTCCCACAGTATGTAGATGCATTACTGATACTGTACTGTGTGGTACTTTTAAAGGGGGTAGATGCTGCAGTCCTGACAATGTCTTCTTTGGTGAAGATATCTAGTAACTATGAACCTGTTATCAGTTTGCCATCCTTTCCCTATTGCAATATTACTAGCATATCATTTTTAATGTATCATAAACAATTTATTCCTCAAGGACAACAGGCACTTTATTTGTAGATGAAACAATGAAATATAAAGTTGTTTGCTAGCAGCAACCTCTTAATTAGTTACAGATATCTTTAATGTGGAATTATTTAGATGACTTTTACTTCTGCAGAGATTGTGCATATTTACTAATGCTGGTGGAGTGTAGAAGTTTGAGTAGACTTTTATGATGGAAATATTCTGAATTGTATGCAGTTTTGTCATTATTGATGCCATTTTGTTTCATTATTTACTGGAAAAATGTTCAAAACAATAAATTTAAAACACTCTCTAACAACTGTACTGTATTATACAAGGAATATAATTTAATACAATCAGGAAGGTGTATCAAAGAAGACATGTATGTTTCATGTTCAAGGGGCTTATGATTTGAAAACAGCCAAATGTTGATCTTTATCTGCTATTGGCCAGATGCATTTTCTTTGAATGTGGGTTTCAATGCTGTTTCAATGAACGTGAGTTTCAAGGGCAGAGAAGTTTTAATGTTACGTCTATTTTCATTGTGAGACTGCATTGCTTTGTTTAGCAGATATCTATGAGTGTTTATGCTGTAAAATGTAAAATAAAACTTTTAAATGAAATCCAAATCATCATAGAAGTAAAGCAGCATGCAATTTACAGTGTTTATGTTAAATGGGGTGAAATAGCCAAGTAATGGGACATTGGAATGGCTGCAGGGGGGAGGCCCCATTCCCCCATGATTTTGTGAGGGGGGAAGGGCAGCAAACTCAAAGACAGCCCCAGTTGAACTATACCTCTCAACTCCCCAGATTTTTGCAGAATGAATAGATTTTTGCTTATTTTTGGTTTGTTTCTCATAAAATTTGGCAAATCACTAAATAATGGCAGCAATTGAGTTTCAGACTTCATACCCTTCAGAAAAAATGCATAGTAAAGCAAGGCTTGTTATTCTATCAACTGTCTATGTTTATACAAGAGGAATTTTTAGTACTGTCTGTATGTTCCCCCAAAATACTTGCCTTGTCCAGACTTCCTGCATTAAGAGGTTGAGAGGTACATGCAAATAAATCACTTTATAGAACTAGGTATATCCAAACCTCTTAACTGTCCCTGATTTCGGCTTAGAATGTTGCTCTCCCCCTAATAATCCCCCCACAAAATGGCAATTTTGGAAGAAAACATGGAGGGTTTACAATTAATAAATAATTGTAATGATCAGAGTTATAGATTATTTTTATTTCAGAAATGCATGTAGATTCTCTTATTTTGTCAGCTGCTCAACTTAGTAGTAATATTAAAAAAGTGTCCATTCTTTGACAAATTCCCAGCTGTATTGTGTGGCTATTTTATATTTTTGCATCACATGTTTGGTCCATTTTTCATAAAATTGTGTTTTTCTGGCAAATTAGTGTCAAATCATTAAAGATTGAAATTACAAAATAATGACAGACGGTTGAGTTTCAGATTTCATACCCTTCAGAAAATTCATACTAATGCAAGACCTACTATTCTATTATCTTTCTAAGTTTATAAGAGCAATATTTAAAAATTGTCCTTATTTTTGGGCCTTTGTCCCTCTTTGATTCATGGCTTTGTCTAGATTTCTTGCTCCGAGGTTGAGAGGTATGAAATGAGTCAGGGCCATCACCTTCAGCCAGAGACATTTCAAATTGTGACATACTTGTACCACACTCCCCCATGTAATGACTCTGGATGTGTCCAAGCAAGGCAAGGAGCAGTTATACAGTGTAAGTGTGCAGAGCATCCTCCCATCTAAGGTAGACACAAGTACTACGGTGGCTTTTCATCTGTTGTTGATTTTGCAAAATGTTCTGGTTTTCTGTCATATTTTTATACTGTTGATTTATGCTTCTTCTTATTCAGAAAATGCATGTTGTTGCAGTGCCTGTTGCTCTGTATTTAAGTAGCAATGCTTTAATGACCATCAGGTAAGCTTGTCGGAGATTACAAGATGCAAGTAAGCTTTAATAAGCATACTGTTAAAGAATTGCCAACATTGAAAGCTTTTTTGTTGCTGCCATACAAAGAATATTTACATAACTAGATAACGTATAAGCCTTAGATATTGAAATGCATATGACAGTATTTGTAATAAAGGGCAGGATTACAGTATTTTCAGAAGCTCATTACATTTGTTGGAGACTTGCAGTCATCTTTGCAGACTTTACTCATAAACTAAACAGAATGCCAATCTATCATGTGTCGCCCATAACCTGTGCAGTAATCCTTTAAGTAATTTATCTTGAGCTTGATTCTTGTTTGCTGTTCATTTTTTACTTTGATCATGTTTTCCCCATGAAACAAGTAGATAGTTGTTGTCAGGCAGCAAGTCTTTTTGAAAAAGAAACATTTTTACAAGTGGGGATATCACAGAGATTGCTATTTTCAGCATGTTACTTGGTACGTTTATAAAGCTGAATATAAATTCTAATGAGAACTACAGTGCAAAGGGAAGTCATTTGAGTTGAGTACTGCTTGTTTTTTATACTTGATTTTGACTGGCATTCCAGTAATGTATTTAAAAAGTAATTTATTTTTTCATGCCTCACAACCTTTTTGTTTCCATTTAGATATTAAGTAAGCCGTAATGTAGCCAAGGCATTGAAATATATTTTTTTCTTCTCCACTTCATTTTGTCTTGATTGGACTATCATAATGATGGTTTGGCATTCAGGGCACCGTATTTAATTAAAGTTCCAGTTTTTGTGGTTTTGAGCATAGCCCTGCCTCTTTGCAATTGGTCACACCCCTTTCCATTGGCCCCACCTATTCATCTGTCTCCTACAGCCCCCTTTGATTTGAAGTCACCAGCCACCACTGCAGGTACACATGAGGTGAACTAAATATCACCAATAGCTGAAATATGTGTGATGCAGGGCTGCGCAGATCCTGAGTAGAAATAATGTAAGTTCTTGGAGAACTTACATTGTGACATAATCAGCAACTGCCCCATTCACATGCAGTATTCCATTATATATATTTATGTATATGCAGTCCTAGAAGAACTAATGGCCATATCTATATAATCAAAATATTTTTTATAAAATATAATAAGACTAACAGTCATGAAACAATAATAAAAATACTAACCAAATGTAATTACTGATTCATCTGCAAGCAACGGCCATTTGAATATTACCACCCAAGAAATGCATCAGCAGTGTGCTATAGAAGAGGTTCCATTCACAGTCATTTGGCATAGAAGATACTTCAGCCAGCCACCCTCTCCCTCACACATGCACACTGTTGCTGCAGTGTGGGCTGTGTTGTAAGACCTAGATTGGTTAAAATAAGTAAAGAGCTGTAGCTTGGGACTGTTCATTTGTAACTAGCATCCCACCTATCTTTTATGAGGCACATGTGTGGGTGAGACATGGCATTGAATCCCTCCTGCAGTATGAAGATGCAGTGAGAACAAATCAATGAATATTCTCTGCAAAGACCAACTGTAATGCCATCATAACCGGGAATGGTAAAAGGTTCATGTACCATGCCGTTTAGCCAACTCTGTGTGTTGCTGTCATATGTGTATGTTCATCATGAGGCATTGATTTATTTTATTTTTATTTTAAATCTCTCTCTTGCATGCTCTCTCTCTCGCTGTATGTACATATATATATATATATATATATATATATATATATATCGTGAGAGAGAGAGTTTTTAACTGAGGAAGCGATAAGTTTCTTATAAGTTTGTTTCCAGTGTTTAGGGCTGAAGGCCATTTAGCAACACCGTCTCAAAAAATCAACATTATAAATGTCGTCCTCCATCCAGTGATCAAAACTAGATTTGAAACTGGCAGTGTTAGACGACAGCTTGCTCTCAACAGGTATCAGATTCCAACATCTACAAAGTATGTGTGTTATAAATTTACTTCTTAATGATGCCTACTTGTTGGAATAACAAAATGTATGTTATCATGACTATTACTCTTAACATTATTAAAAGGAAAACATTTTAGATAACTTGTAACATTCCATCATGAAATGTTTTATAAGCACAGATTGCTTTACCCCTAATGAGTATAAAGGGTAGTGAATATAAATTTAAAGATTGACATATTTCATTATAAGTTAAATGTTGGACAGAACATATTTTTTTGTAAATTTCCTCTGAACTATTTAAAGTAAAGTGAGTTGTTTCCTGTTATATTAATGAAACATGGTGTTATATTCCAAGAATACACAGATATTCATTTTATGTAAATGTATTAAACTGTCTTCATTTCTTAAAGATAGTAATGTAAACATATGACCCGTAAGATGAAATGCATGTTTCTTAATACTATTCACCTGACATGTACATGAAAAGTCACAGGCAAGAGGCAATAAATATGCTCATATCTTTATAAAGATATAATATACCCCAGGATTCAGCAAGCTCTGCATGGCGTGCACGAATAGTACAGTAGCTACTGGAGGCAATATGGCTGCTTTGCGATCCAGGAATAAGCTCCTGGGACATGAACGAGCACTCCTGCACTATTCTTGCATGGACACAGCTCCTATATGCAAATTACCCCATTTGCAGGTGAAAACCATGCAAACGAGAGGTGAATCTACAATCCAGGAAGCTGGCAGCCGGCCATGCAGGACTAGTGTAGTCTGCAGAAATGTACTCGGTTAGTAACCGAGTACATTTCTGCAAACTACAATACAGAGCCATGACAGCTCCAAATAAAGGGTGTATATAATGTGGAAACCATGCCAATGGCCAAATATATGGCCATTAGCATGGAAAACAGTTGCAAAAAAAAATAAATAAATAACTTTAATTTTCTTTTTAGCCGATTTCGGCTGTTTAAGCATAGGGCAGCGATGCGTAAATGGGATATGGCTGAAAAAAAAAAGAAAAACTTGAGATAACCATTCTATCCAAAATCACAATTTTGTCAGTATACACAATGGCAGGCAGAAGACAACATGGCCAGTGAATAGTGGTTGCTAAGGGGGAAGGCTAAGTGTGGGACTTGTAAGTAGGCATTAGCACGCAGTCCTATGCAAATGAGGGCAATGATACTGAATCCTAGATCCTCCCTTATGGCTAGCCTGCACCCAACCGTGTCAGTGCAGAAAGACCATGGTGCAAGCCTGAGAGCTAGCTGACATCATAGAGGGGTGTGTCAGGCATACTATAAGCTTTTTGGAGCCCTGTGTCCACCTCTTAGAGAGAGAGAGAGAGCTCTTCAAGGCCTGCATAGCCAGTTCACATCTAGGCTCAAAACGTAGAGTACTGTCTGACCCAGTTTTTACCTTTGTGTGGGATATCCAGTTGTAATTTACTAGACATTAATACTGTCCTTTCTGGAATTGCCTTTTCCTTGTTTTTCTTTTCTCTGGCAGCTTCTCCTTACTGATGCTAGTATCATCTCATCTGGACAAACTTCTTTCATATTTTTTGGGTCTAATATTGGCCATACCAGTGCATGTAACTGCAAATACCAGTCTTCCAGTTTCTTAGGATGCTTTACCTTTTTTAGCAGGGTAGGTCTCTCAACTTGTGGGCAGGTGAAACAGTGGACAGCAATCTTTTTCCAAAGCCATGCCTAAGTAAGGGTAGGAGAAAGGGTAAGAAGCTCTACAGGGCTCCACTCTTATCTGGGCCAGAAAGTTGCACAATTCTCTGTCTTCTGTGTCACAGTTCATCAAAAACAGGGCTGTCTGGCCTGTGTCACCAAGGATCTCTGAAGTATTACCACTGCAGTTCAGGTGGATAGCAGAGAGCCATGTGTGTTTTGTGTCTGATCACTGGGTTTGCCAGCATTAAAGGCATAAACAACATCTGGTTATAGTGTACCCAGTGGCAAGAAAAGGCAAGATAACTGACACACTTAACTTGCATTGCTAGCCAGAAATCAAAAGCTTGGCACTTGGCATAAGTTTAACTCTTTTTTCTTTCTTTATGGAAAATAAATCTGCCAGTTTGCTTGTCTTCATTATAAGAACACCAGATCTCTGGGCTACCTCAGGAAGTGCAGAGTACTTTGGTACCACCTGCTGGCAAGAAGTTTCATACTGAGTGCAGTGTACTGTATATCAAGGATAACAAACAGCCTTATGGGTATATGATAGTGTAACATCAGTAGCAGGTTCCAAGAGGCTTTATAACTGAATTGATAGATCTCTTTACTCTGGGACTTTTTTCTTCCTGCTCAGATCACCTAATCTAGAAGTCAGAGGCTCTGAGTCTTGTCAAAACTTCACAATTATCTTTTTTTTTTTTTTTCAGCAGCAGCAATTTTTTATCCAAACTTTACTGTTCCATATTGTTACTGGTTGCCTAGAGACAGCATCCTCAGGTTTAATTTGCATACTGGGGGGAGATTAATTATGTAAGGAACAGTAAGTGTTCAAGTAGGTTCACTGTTGCAGTCATAATCTTTGGGGTTTCATCTACAGACAAGGTCTGATGTATGGTGCTGCTGTTGCTGTTATTAAGAGGATTAAGGCAGGTTGAGAGAGAAACACAGGCTCTAGAAACAAGTTTGGGTATACACTACTCTTCAGACTGGGCCTGGCTGTGAAGTCATCTTATTGGAGGTAAATGTGAATGTCTTGTGTTCTGCATTGAAGACTGGTGGCTGGTATTTTATGATCATGCAGGGAACAATAGCTAATCAAGAGGGCAAAGAGGTAAATAGTGGTATCCCCATGCTTTGAATTTGAGGAAACACCTGTTATCTCTGTGTATGGAAATGATGAAGTAAACACCATTTATATGCACAGGAGCCATCAAGGCCTCCAGAAATGGGAATAGTATGAGGGTCTACAGAGTAAGCATTTAGGACATTGGGTTCTTTTGGAATCTGTTCAATGAAGTGAGGTCAGGAATTGGTATCCAGAGTCCATCAATTCTTATCAGGAGGAGAAATCTTGAATAAAATCCTGTGGCCTGTTCTTCCCTTGCACTCCATTACAAATCCTAACAGTTCCTTCAGCAGGACTTGCATGAATTGTCTGGTCATTTGGTACCTGTGGGGGCACTTTCTGAAAATCTGAGAGAGCTGAGGAACTGCAGCCTATACTGTTCAGATAGTCCACAAACTCCTCTGTCTTTTGTCATAGCTTCCCAGTTTTTGGCCATTAGATGACTCCATATCTACCTAGGACATGAAGGAGGTCTAAGGGCTAGGGTGGGGATTTGCGTAAGGGTCAAGAAGGACGAAGCAGAACATGGTCACAGTTGTTTCTTTCTGTACCTTTGCCATGTGGGACTCTGAGCCTCAGTTTTCAATGTCTTTGCCACTTGCATTTTGAAAGGCTTCATACAATTTGCATGCATCTCTTTAATCAGGTAACAATACAAAGGCCAATGTTTGAGGGGTTTTTTTTGCATAACGGTTAAGGTACACATAAGGTGCAGGGTTTGATTCCCACACGGGTTAATTGGCTAGTCTTAAAATGGCCCACAAGGGCAGTTAGCCTAGTACTAACCTCTGAACCTATGAGCCCATGAACCTGTGTCTCGGGTTTGCCCTGAGCTTAGCAGAGCTAAGCAAGGGGGTGTGTCTGAGGCTGTCTAGCACTCTTTACATTGCCTAAACGGGTGTGCGCGCCACACACTGTGTTTTAAAGTTAAAAAAAAAAGTAAACAAGGAAATAGCAGCTCCATGCACATCTGAGCACTGTGTTTGCGTGGCACACCCCTGGGCTTAAACAGGAAGGCAATGGGAAGGGAAAACAGCAGTAGAAAGGTAATCAAGGAGAACTATCATAGCTGGCAGGTGAAATGTATCAGAATCAGCCAATTACACAGGCAGCAGCCCAGCCCAGCACACCACTATAAACAATGAAAACACCTTTCCCTCTGTTTTTTTCCCCACAAACTCTACACCACCATTGTACAAAACAAAAGCAATAAAATGATAGGGGCTGCAGCAGCTATCTTAAATCAACATGTGGAAGAGGCTGAGGGTGGTGAGGATGAGAATGCTGACAACCAACCCACAGTGAGGAGAAGAGTGTACAGACCCAGGGTAACCTACCAGGGCCTACATGAGCTAGAGATAGTAGAGCGCTATATGGTGGACAAGGACCTCCTACAGCAAATTGTTGAGCTGTGCCAGCCACACCTCACACACAAATCCAACAGAAAGGAACCCATCCCAATGGATACCAAGGTATGTGTAGGCCTAGGAATAATAGCTACAGGTACCTTCCAACGGCCAACTGGGGATATCATGGGGATCTCACAGGCATCAGCATCCAGGGTACTCCACCAGTTCCTGGATGCCATGTCAGCACATGCCGGTGAGCACGTATGTTTCCACAACATCCATGAGGCATTGGCCAGCAATATGCGTCTCATCCACCAAATAGCAGAATACCCTGAGGTAGTGGGTGCTATAGACTGCACACACATATGCATCAAAGCACACCCGATGAGCGGAGTAGGGTCTACATCAACCACAAGGGCTCTCCCTCCATCAACTGCCAGTATGCGATGCCCATGGCATTATAATGAATGTGTGTGCTGGCTGCCCTGGAACATATCATGACTCCCATATCTGGCATCTGACACAGCTATACCAGAGATTTGCCAATGGGCACATCCCTTATGGCCACCTAGTGGGGGATGCTAGTTACACACTAGAGCCATGGCTGATGACACCCATCAGAAATGCACACACACCTGAACAAGAACTCCATAATGAGGCACACGCAGAGACCAGAATTATAATAGAGCATGTGTTTGGGATGCTCAAGTCATGGTTCCCATGCCTAGACACATCCGGTGGAGCCTTGCAGTACTCACCAGCTACATGTATCTAAATTGTCATTGTATATGCCATGCTAGACAATATGATCCTGCAGAAACAGCTGCAGCAGGAATAACGTGGGGCAGGGCCACACAGCCCCCCACCATTGCCAAGGCCTTCACAGGCACAGAGTGACTCAGAGGAGGAACAACCTGAGCCTGCCCCAGTAGGCAGAAGGAGGTGTGCCCAGTATGCCCAGGCCGTGGAAAAGAGGCAATGCATAACACGTACACTGACATGGTAGGAACTCAGGGAATGACACCTCTCTCTGACTCACACAGACAATAAAAGGGATGCCAAACATGACACTACCTGTGCTTAACTATGTATAGGGAGTGTACTATGTGCATCCAACATAGTCAGCCCTTCAGCACCATCCTCAACACTGGCACAGCCGCAAGGTAAGTTATTCCTTCTATCAATTGTTGAATGGAGTAGTATGTGTTGTTACTTGTATCTATGGCATGGATCTGAGAATGCAAGGGAATCGGGTGACTGAATGGGATGCCAGCAGATAGTAGACACTGATAATGGCAGCATGAGATCTCTAACAAATATTGGTGTCAGCATAGTAGCCAGTACTAGACAAGGTGACAAAACTCACTGCAGGAAATGTACTGGGCCACATGTGTTTCCATAGGACACACACATGCCAGTCAGGGAGGCTCACATACCCAACAACAGTCTCAGCCAGCTGGACAGGTGTAGACAAACACAAACAAAGACTGTGCTAAGGCCTCTGATTGATGGCTATGGAGAACACCCCCACCAGACCTACACAGACAGATTACAACAGGTCAGGCAGTGGAATGTTAGTTCTGAAGCATAAGAAGTCAGAAACTTAAATATAGGTCAATCAAACCTAAGACCTGTAGTACACTGATATGCCTCTAGTCAGCATGATAGGTCAGAATACAGAATGAAATGGAGTACCTGAAATACCAGTACAGTCATAGCAAATGTGTCAGGTGTGCCCCCCCCAATCCTATGTAGAAATATAGTAACAGTCAGGTGTGCCCCCCCAATCCTATGTAGAAATGTAGTAACAGTCAGGTGTGCCCCCCATCCTATGTATAAATGTAGTAACAGCCAGGTGTGCCCCCCCCCCAATTCTATGTAGAAATGTATTAACATGTATGTGTAGGTATAATAACAGTGGAGCACAGATTACTTGAGCTGGCCAAGGTAGCAGGATAGATTGTACCATGTGTACAATATGCAGGGCTTTGCATGTTAGGTTGGTGTGTGTCGTATATTGTGTGAGTGGTCAGTATATATGCATGGTGAGGTTTGTCCTGGTGGCCATTGGCCAGTATTGCTGATGACAGGGCCAAGTTCTCACAACTGCAGTGCCAAAAACTATGCTTCCCAGGAATACACATTCCAGCAGTAAGCTATAGTAAATGTTTGGAAGTAATATGTGTCACCATCTGAACGATGGACATGGCATGAATGTGGGCCCAGACATACAAGCAGTACACAGGAGGAAGTACCCCAGACAGACAGTGTATAATATGTAACTGTCAAATGGATGGTGTCAAATGGACACACCCTTGGAATTGTACATACAGGTTAGCAGCACATTATTTGGGCTTGTAGTAGGGAATACCAATGTCATCTGGCCAAACACTGGCAGACCACAAAGGTCATAGGTATGAAGTATTGAGAAAAAGCTGATGTCCCTGCACAAGATAGCATAAGTGGAATGCCCCATGGATATCTGTGAGTCAGATGCAAGTAGTGTCAATAGCACACATGCACCCAGCTCACCCCAGCACCACCCATAGGTACCTCTCTGGTCTTATCCTTGCTGTTGAGAATAAATCCCATGCAGATGTGTCACTAGCTGTAAGAAGCACCCTTGCCAGCATCAACACCACTGGATCAATAATGACCAAAAGTATTGGCATAAACACCTTGCACACCTACCTTGTCACCCCAGGGAAATATTGTGTATTGCAGTCTGGGACTGTAGGAGTGACAGAATGCAATTGCCTGCTACAGCTGGCCTGCATCACTACCAAATGGCCTACAGTCCTCTGCCAAAGGCCTGTGTCTCACCCGTACTGCCAATGTATGATGTCATGGACTCCCAAATGACAACATAACACAGTCCACAGAACCCAAATTCAAGGCCATGTGGACAAATCTCAGTAACATGTCCACCATGTCCTACTGCATGAACTGTAGACCAACACCAAATTACTGCTGGGATGAGGTGATAACTATAGTGAACATATCAGATAATGTTTGCATAATTTTTGGAAGAGGATAGAATAACAGAGGGGGGTAGGAGCATGGGCATCATGGAGTGTACGAAGTCTGAAACTCAGCTGTGTGCACATACTATCCCTGGCTGAAAACACAAAAATGGGTGGCTACAAACCTGCTTGTAAACCACAATGTGAAGGGGTAATGTCCAGAATTATGACCATGCCTCTGGGTAACCTGTGTGAATCTGTACAGCTGTGAGGTATGGCCACAGCAGGATATGGCCATACTGTTATGTCGATGGATTTACAAGCATGAGATCCTCAGCCACCACTGTACAAAGGTGCTGAACCATTTACACAGACCCAGCAGCAAGTGTCTGCAGCTTCTCCTCCATAATGGGCTGATTGTGCAAGAATATGTAGGCTGCTGACCACAATACTGGACACAGCTGCATTCACCCTGTGTTCCCCAGGACATCTCTGCAACCAAATATGTATACCTGACAGTACTTGATGACATAAAACATCACAGTGTAAAACAATACATATGTCTGAATATCTCTGCTAACACCAAGACCAAGCAGCACAGACACAGTTACCTGCAGTAACCCACTATCCTTTGCCCATTTTGACCCCATATTGACAACTGGTCTACAGATATCCTGCAGAAACAGGTTGCTAGCTGTAGGTATAGAACACAAAAGTCTGCACTGGAGTACGAGCTACCTGGAATGGATTCACACATTCAATACAGAAGGTCATACCAGGCATGCTCCCAAATGAAGGCCATGTCAGACGGAAAAATACTGAAAGGTCATACTGGGCATGCTCACACACAGCAATGAAGCCCATGGCTGGCAACAACAGTGGACCATACATATTTGACAGTCGCAGATGTTAGTGCATACACTCCTCAGTATACACCAGTCATGCTTTGCACAAGTATTGGACAGGAATACACACATATTTCCAAGGACAACACACTATAATAGGCCAAAACTACACATACATAGATGTATGGAAGAGAGTGAGTGTGACAAACAGCCTCTCATCATGAGGCCTGTCCCACCCAGCACACATCCAATTGGCTAAAACCACATGATGTGCAAATGTCAATCACTGTAGACATTTGCCTCTGGTATCCCTCAGCACTATAGTGTCTGTGGTACTTGTGCTAACTGTGTAACATGATTGTACAAGTCAGTAGTCATCTAGCAGTTGTATACACGTACCTGTGGAATATACACCTGTGTGTGCCTGAGTGTTGTGTGTCTACCTCTAGATGAATGGGTTATGGCCCATGCACACACACACTGCACTCTCCATTGCCCTACTATGGCAAGCCTGCTGATGTCTTCACCTTGAAATACACCTTTGGGAAAGTAGTAGCCAAGTAATCACCATGTTGCTTCATATAACTGAGTAATGCTGTAGTGTGATGTACTAGTTAGGTAGAAGTTCTAATCCCAGACATGGCAACTGTGTGTGTGTGTGTGTGTGTGTGTGTGTGTGTGTGTGTGTGTGTGTGTGTGTGTGTGTGTGTGTGTGTGTGTGTGTGTGTGTGTGTGTGTGTGTGTGTGTGTGTGTGTGTGTGTGTGTGTGTGTGTGTTTGTCTCTGTAGGGATCAATGCTTTTTAGGTCAGTCATGCTCACTACAATTTCAAATGCCCTACTTTGGCAGGGTTGCTGCTGTCAACCACTTTGAAATACACCTTTGGGGAAGGAGTAGCCCAGTAATCTCCATGTCACATGCTATAACTGCGTAATGCTGTAGTGTAATATGCTAGTTAGGAAGAAGCTCTAATCCCAGACATGGCAAGTGTAAAGCTTTGTGTGTCTGTTTGTGTGTTTGTCTATGTAGGGATCAATGCTTCTGACACCATTCACTGTCACTACAACTTCCTTTGGGTAAAAATAGTCCAGTAATCCCTGTGGCGCATCCTATAACTGCATAATGCTGTGGTGTGATATACTAGTTAGATAGGAGTTCTATTCTGAGACATGGCAAGTGTAAGTGTGTGTGTGTGTGTGTGTGTGTGTGTGTGTGTGTGTGTGTTTTTTTGTATGTGTAGGAATCAATGCTTTTGAAGCCATTCACAGTCACTACAACATCCAGTGCACTACTTTGGCAGGGCTGCTGATGTCATTCACTTAGAAATACACCTTTGGGGAGATAGTACCCCAGTAAGCTCTGTGGCGTGTGCTTTAACTGTGTAATGCTGTAGTGTGATATACTAGTTAGGTAGGAATTCTATTCCCAGACATGGCAAATGTGAAACTCTGTGTGTGTGTGTGTGTGTGTGTGTGTGTGTGTGTGTGTGTGTGTGTGCAAGGATCAATGTTTTTTGGCTATTCACAGTCACTACGCACACCTAAAAGTGGAGAATATCGATAACTGTGCAGTGACAGAGACCTGATCCAAGGCTTCAGAGAGCACCCCTGCAATGCCAGGTACAGCTCTCACCACACCTGTTGGCCACCAAACCAGGACCAAAACAATAAAGGTGAAGGAGTCTCCATATTCACCAAGGATATTTACACCACCAGGATACTTACCCAACAAAATATATCTGAAATGCCCCTGGTGCAACTAACAGTAGGTTAGACTGCATTGCAAATTGTATAGCTTGCTACAGATCCCCCACCATGCCCCATGATACCCACTACAGATTTTGAAATGTACTGTGAAATATTATGATACAAGCAAATACCCTAATACTGGGTGACTTACACTACCCTACCATTAACTGAGAAAATTACTTGTGTACCAACACATGTGCCTAGCAGTTCTTGGAAGTCATAATTCCCAATGCCCTGAATCAAGTAACCCATAATCCCATCAGGGACTCAAATATCCTAGACCTGGTCATTACCAACTTGGGAAATCAATGCTCCACACCTATGGTCACCCCATCGGTGGTCAGGTCTGCCCATGAGCTAATCACCCTTAACATCACCATCCCTCCCCCACACCCCAGTAAGGAAACCTCCGTAACACACATCTCCAAAGCCAATGTCATTCTACACATGTCAGACGTGACTAACATCATGACACCCATGCAGATGGGAACTGAAAGCATGACTGCTGAATCATACATGAAGGCACTGTATGAGCCAATCCACTCATGCTTGAATTGTGACATCCAATATAGAACCAAGACACTCCCCACCAAGAAAAGGAAGCCAATGTGGTGGCCCCTGCCATAAACATACTGTACAACAAAAGGAGGAAACGGTTGCAGAAATGTGGGAATTTCCAGGATGTAAAATACTCCTTTAACAGCTATAGTAAGAAGCAGAGATCCATCATAGCATCCACCAAAGCTAGTTACGAACATAATATAGCCAAAGATGTCAAAGACAACTGCAAGCTGTTCTACACCTATGTGAGGAATCTAAATGGCAATGCTTAGAACTGCTCTGAGCTACAACAGAATGGTATTGAATATACTGCTCCTGGGGATATTGCCAATATCCTGGCAGATCGATTCAGTATCAACTGCACCCCGTCCCAACTCCCAAAGGGCCCATCTCAACACAGAAAGATTGCCATATTCCAGTAATAATGGCCACATAGTTAAAAACGACACTCTCCAGAGATATGACAACAGCAGCCATGGGAACAGTCAACATCTCAGGCTGTGTACTGCATGAGCTACAAACTGAACTGGCACCTCACCTATGTACCATGTCTAATCATAGCCACACCTCAGGCTTCGTGTCCACTGTGTGTCGCACAGCTACAGTTATCCCAGTCCACAAGGGGGGATCAACCTTGGATCCTGGGAAGTACAGCCCCAGCAGTAACACATGCCTAATCTGCAAGTCCGTGGAATGTATTATCATGGAAATTAAAACACAGACATTGGCAACCTGCAAACACTGGACCCTAACCAGGTTGGGTTTGTGAAGGGCCGATCATGTCACCTCAACCTGAATGACAACTGTGAATTCATCTCCAGAGCTGTGGATGAGGGTAAGGTGGTTCACAGCCTATTCAGACCTCCCTAAGGCCTTTGACACCATCCCCCAGTCTGGAATCATAGATAAATGTATCAAGCTAGCCATTAATCCCTATGTCACCTAATGGGCTGCCAACTGCTGTACTGACAGAAACCACACAGTAAATGCAGGTGACACCAATCCCAGCCCCAGACAAGTGACAGTTGAATCATTTTAGGGTTCATTCCTGGCACCTCCCTTGTTTGGCATATACTGCTATGAAGTACAGTCCAACAGTAAGGGAATCTGGCAAACAAAGTTCGCAGATGACTGCACACTGGGAGCCAATACTGAATCCCCACATGATGTGGCTATTCTACAGAAGGGCCTTATGTTAAGGCATGTTTGATGCCTGAGCCATGGCCTAAAGATCAATGCGAAGAAATATATAGTTATCCCCTTTGGGAAGGGACATGTACCTGTGAAGTATCACATAGGTGGCAGTACACTAAACACCTAAAGTATGATAACAGACTTAGGGACACAGGTGGACAGTGGTCTCACCTTTGATAGCCACATCACCACAACAGTCAGGAAACCCACCTATGTGGCACACCTCCCACTAAGGGCTTTACATCCTGGAAAAGGAGGCCATTGTCCCACTGTAGTCATCTCTCAGTAGACCCAGTACAGATTACAACAGTGGGTTACGTATGTACCTCACAAAACATCTGCAACAACTAGAGAGGCTGCAGACATACCTCACAAAATAAATCACAGGCCTAAACCAGATGCCCTATGCTGACCGTCTGAAAATCATCCAGCTATACTCTGTCACTTATTGTGTTCTGAGAGGCATTTTCTGCCAACATACCATGCCATGTCAAACCCACAGCTGTTGGACCTGCTACACTTAAAGAATTCCAAACCCTCACAGTCATATGCTCCAGGGATCCAAATATTGCCATCACAATGAACAATACATGGTGGGATGTGTTCATGACCCAGAGACTCCCCAGACTCTGGAATTGACTGCCCATACATGTTAAGCAGAGTGCCTCTTTGGCCCTCTTCAAAAGGAACCTGGACAATTGGATGGAAGATAGGAAATTGACCCTGGGGATCATGTCAGCTGCCTGCTAGACAGGGGTCCAGGGAAGTAAATATTGTGGGAAGACATAGCCAGGGAATTGTCATGTCCAGGCACATATAGGGCCTGGGGCTGATAGCCTAGTATCAACCTATGAACCTATGAACTACACTTTCCATTCCCCAACCTTGGCAAGGTTGCTGAGATCATTAACTGTGAAATAAACCTTTGGGGAAGGAGTAGCCCAGTATCCTCTGTGGCATATTGTATAACTGCATAATGCTGTAGTGTGATGTACTAGTTAGGTAGGAGTTCTAATCCCAGACTTGGCAACTGTGAGACTTGTTTTGTGTGTGTGTGTGTGTGTGTGTGTGTGTGTGTGTGTGTGTGTGTGTGTGTGTGTGTGTGTGTGTGTGTGTGTGTGTGTGTGTTGGTCATTCGTATCCTGTGTGGAGGTAGCTGTGAGTGTGTAACAACTGGACTCATTGTGGAGTGGGTTTTGCAAATTCCTTATATGGTGGGCCTGTTATATGTCACAATGTCCACCTTACAAGGATAACAGATGTCAAACAGCAGAGACACTGAGATAGACAATCCATACCCCTACATGTGACATCAAGGCCTGGCAAACAATATAGGCAACCCTTGTATTACCCAGAGAACACTCTCAACCTATGCCTCATACACAAACACACTTGGCTAGGCAACAACCACTATGTTGGTAGTTCCCTGCATATTTCCCACAGATAGTAACTATGGTGTGATTGCAGTGGACTGCAGAGGGCATGGCACTCTGTCCCATCCCTGCATTAAGCACATAATTTCATATGGTGCTCCTTCACTATGTTTCTCACTGGACACCTGCAACAACTGTAGAGCCAGCAAATGTAACCCACAAAGGACATACCATGCCTTATACACATGCACTGTATGGCCAGATGTCACTGACAACAGGGAATACCTGTATGATGCTGTCAATGTAGGTGCAGGGTCACCCTGGTGTCCATTTCCAGTTCTCACCACATGAGGCCAGGAATGGCACATCTAATGATAACAATCTGTGTACACATCATGCCCCAGACACCCCAGGTACACTTCCACATGTCACAGAACATGCATGTGGGATGTGTGCACATCCCAGATACCATCCATGTCATGGACTATAGAACACATATATGGCAAGCATTGCACAGCACTGGCCACCTAGAATAGTAACCCAGATGACTGAATGGTGAATACAATACCCACCTGTGTGGCCCAATCCAGACACTGCACCCCTGAGCCACACAGCAGATGATTATCATGTGGCCTGATGCCAAGGAATACCCTTTACCTAGCCTTGTACAGCCTTCTGGCACAGTCAACCACTACACACCTGTGAAGCAATGCAGCTATGCATGTCAGTACTGGCAACCTGTGTGTGTGTGTGTGTGTGTGTGTGTGTGTGTGTGTGTGTGTGTGTGTGTGTGTGTGGAGTATAGTGATTTGGACACCATTCACACTCACTGCATCTCCCATTACCTACTGAAGCATGCCTTCTGATGTCAGACACCCTGGCATACCCTTTGCCAATATATCATCCTGATAACCCCTGTGGTGCATGTCATACCTGCGTTTTACTGTATTGTGGCAAACTAGCTAGTTAGGAAGTCTAAGTCTGACCCTGCCAACTGTGATAATGTGTGTGAGTCCCTGAGAGAGTGTGGCTGTGTCAACCTTGACACCTGTTCATGTGGACAGGCACATGTACTACACCT